>NC_141553.1:10417500-10582500 GCF_021556685.1 Rattus norvegicus | reverse complement strand
CTCTTGACCTACTTCCCTTCGGAAATTAGAATTATGTCCCCCACTAGGCAGCAGCCATCTGGGACTCAGAGGCAGCCAGCACCCCCTCCTACAAGGAAGGTCTATGAGATCCACCACTCATACCTGCTCTGAACCACAGGGATCCCTGGATGGACAGAGCAGTCAGTCACCCTGAGGAAAATCTAGACGGAAGGGATCTTAATCCTACAGAGCCTGTGCCTTCCTGAGACAAGAAGTCGCCCTCAGGGGCTGGGGATTTAGCTCAGTGGTAGAGCGCTTGCCTAGCAAGCACAAGGCCCTGGGTTCAGTCCCCAGCTCTGAAAAAAAAAAAAGAAGTTGCCCTCAAAAAGGATTCAGCAAGAAGGCATTTGGCCACACTGGAGAGGGGTCCTCGTCAAGGACAGATGGCACCTTGATCACCTGCATATTCATCTTGAAGACCCAGCCTCCAGGACAATAAGAAACACAAACATCTGATTCTTTGCTATGGACCCAAGCAGCCTGAGTTTGTGTAAGGTCCAGACAGGAGCCTTCAGCAGCAACAAGGTCATACTCAGCCCCAAAGGAACCTGTGTGGGCAGAGGGTAACCCCTTCAAAATCAGGGACAGACATAAAGGTGCATGACTTAAGACCCTGGAGAGGCCAGGTGGAGAACAGTGTGTGCGTTCGGTATTTGTATGTGTGTAGTGTGTGCATAGTGTGTGTATGTGTGTGTGTGAATATGTGTGGTATCTTATGTGGTATAGAATGTATCCATGTGGTATGTATGGGATGTTTTCATGTTCTATATATATGTATATATGTATACATATATATGTGTATATATATGTTCATATATATTATGTACATAGTGTGTGATATGTATATTGCTATGTGGTGTGTGAATGTGTTTGAAGTTTATGTATGTTGTGCATAGAGTATGTATAGGTATGAATGTTAGTTTGTGTCTTGCATATTGTGGAATATGTGAACATGGAGTTATGTGTGTGGTATGAATGTGTTTGGTGTCTACGTGTGGGGTGGGGTGGGGCTGGTGGCTCCAGCCCGCGGATTGTCTCATGACTCTTCTCCCAAAAGAAAAGCACAGCCCCACCACCATCTTATCAAAGCCTTAAGCCTATGTTGGCACATGCCAGACAAGGGTCCCCCAAGGGCCCTGCCCACACGATCTCCACTCCACCACTGCCACTGTCAGAGACTCTGGGCAAGATGTGGCTAGTCATATGGGCAGCCTGGCCTCAGTACCCTGTCCCCAAGCCCTGTCCTTACTGTATCCCTGTGGGTCATGCCAGGAGGCAGAGCGGTCGATCCATGGACTCTGACTGAGACACCTCCCTGTCAAGGCCCAGATTCCTTATCAGGGGACCCTTATCAGTTGTCAAGGCAACTGAGGGGTACACTTGAGCGCTGGGTGCAGTCTGCCCTTGACTCATTTGCATAGATCTGTTTGGATAGCAGTTTAGTCTGTGCAAATTCGTGCTTCTGACTTTAGCAGTGTTAATTACTGCTGTGTAGGAATTTATGGCTAATGACTTTCTGGTGTCAAAGAAAACACTCAGGGATTAGTGATGCTTATGAGTAGATGGTTCATCTTCCCACCACAGACTGTGCAGGCTGAACTGCTACAAGACAGAGGTGACCAGAGGGCCCTCCCTCTGCATCAGAGGTCATGTCAAACTCGGTCAGAGGTCAGGGAGGAGAGTCCAGGGATGGCCCTGGGCTAACACCATGCCTCAGGTGTTTAGGGGAAGGGCTAAGCACCATGTCCCAAAGACAATGTCAGCATGTGGGAGTTCATAGAAGCCAGAACTTGGAGCCTGTCCATCAGAAAATGCTTAGCCAAAATGTCCCACAAAGGCAGAACCAGACCTGCCAAGAACCTTCTGTATAAAGAATGCCTGGACTCAAGAGAAAGGCCAACACACTGGAAGTGTGACTTCATAAAAAGAAAAGAATGTTAAATCTATGAAGACAATAACTGGGAATATATAAATTAATAGATCAGATGGCATTTCACATCCTCAGTGACGTAGACCTGAGAGGCAGGGTCACCATGGGGAAGAACATTTACAGATGAGCAGGGGTGTGCTCCAGGACATGAGACAGGCTCCTGACAGTCTGTGAGACTGGACATCAAAGCTCACACAGCATGTCTGTAATAGCCCAGACGTCCACAGCATGGGGTGGGCAGATGGAATAAGGCGTAAGATCACACAGGAAAACTATGCAGGTGTGAAAACTATGACCCACAGCCACTGACAGGGACAGGACAGATGTCACAAACAAGGCCAAATTTGGGCACCCCCAGGAGTAGCAGGTTTCCTGACATCTCCAAATGGTAGGACAAGATGGCCTATTGTTGAAGGACCCATGCAAGCGTGGGCATCATAAGAAGTCAAACATGGCAGTGTCAGTCGCACAGTCGGGACTTATTTGTATTGTTAAATCCTTAGTATGATGTCTGCTACATAGCAAGGAGTCCAGAGGGATTTGCTAGTGAGTGCGTATGTGCATGAGTGAGTGTGCAAATGAGTGAAATGAATAAGTGAATGAGTAATTGAGTATATACATAAACTGAATGTGAATGAATGAATGAATGAGTAAGTGAATGAATACATGAATGAATGCATGAGTGAATTCATGAGTGAATGAGTGAATGTGTGAGTGAATGAGTGAATGCGTGAATGAATGAGTGAGTAGGTGAATGAATGAATGAATGAATGGGCAAAAGACTGAATGAGTTAGTGGATACATAACTGAATGAGTAAGTGAATGAATACATGAATGAATGCATGAGTGAATTCATGAGTGAATGAGTGAATGCGTGAATGAATGAGTGAGTAGGTAAATGAATGAATGAATGAATGGAGTGAATGCATAGGTGAGTGGATGAATGAGTGAGTGAATGAGTGAGTGTGTGAATAAATGAGTGAGTGAGTGAGTGAGTAAATGAATGAATAAGTAGAGTGAATGCATAGATGAGTGAGTGAGTGGGTGAGTGAATGAGTGTGTGAATTGAGTAAGTGAATGAATGAGTGAGTGAGTGAATAAACGAATGAATGGAGTGAATGCATAGGTGAGTGCATGAATGAGTGAATGAATGAGCAAAAGACTGAATGAGTGAGTTGGTGAATACATGACTGAGTGAGCGAGTGAATGAATGAATGCATGAGTGAGTGATTGACTGAGACAAGGCAGTGGAGAGCTCAGAGCCTGAAGTCTTAGGTTCTGGCCAATGCTCTATTTGCGAATCTGGAAAGCGGGTTTGTGTTTCTTAAAACGGATACATTCTTCTCTACACACTGCATATTCCACAATAAACTGGGAGGGAAGGAGGGGGGAGGGAGGGAGAGAGAGAGAGAGAGAGAGAGAGAGAGAGAGAGAGAGAGAGAGAGAGGAAAAGTATCTAAATCTCTTTAAAAATGACAGCGCCCACAGCAGCTGCACGAACACACCACAGACAGAAACTCTCTAAAAACCAGGCCAGCAACAAGAAAGCAGCAAATATGGATGATCAGGAAAGACATGGAGACATCGATGTGCTTCCCTGAGTTGCCAAGGAGGCCAAGGAGCCGAGCTGGACAGGGCCCCACTCCTTGGCAATGCGAAGAGTATTACGGCTGCCAAAGGACCTTGGCGCAGCCGCCCCGTGAGCACTGCCAGGTCCCACCAGGCCCTGGGATGGCCAGGAGGAGTTCTGCCAGGCCTTGCAGAAATGCTACTCCAGAGCCAAGCCTCCCACAGGGATGCAGAACTCCCTAATTACAATGATTACTGAAGAAGGGGAGGGTGCCTGGAGCAGACAGGACCGCTCTAAGGGAGGGAGGCAATCAGAAGATCCAGTAGTGACAGACGACAGTCCCGCGACTTGTCCACCAATATCGCAGCTGCGCGCATGCGCGCAAATGTACACGTGACGTGTGCCAGATCTTAGCGTGGAACGAGCTTGTCCCGTGAGTCATGACCACTGGGCTTTGAAACACAAGGACACCATGTCTAGGGTCCTCCAAACCCCTCAAGGTGAGCTCTGGATGCAGGTGCAGACTGCGCTCAGAGCAGGGCAGCAAGCAATCGAAGGTTCCAGACTGCTAGCGAACGAGCCCCGCTTATCTCCTGAAGTCCGAGGCTGAGTCTTTTTGTCTTCTTGATTTGATTTTTCCAATTAGTCTTTTGTGAGTCTTGCTGCCTGGATTTCCCTTGTCACTCCGCTTTCCAAGGCTGGTTGAGATGCGGCTAATTTCATGAGCCACTAATAGGCTGTGCTAACAGCTCGAGAGCATCCGTCTGTGGTTGTTTTTCCTTGGTACAGAGTCATACTGTGCGACCCTGGCCTATCTTGGGCTCGTGATTCTCCTGCCTCTGCCTCCCCAGTGCTGATTTTAGGTGTGCTCCAATATACCCACCGAAAAAGCCGACCTTTTATAAAAATTGCATTCATTTATCTCTGTGTATCCACGTGCGTGCATGCCGTGGTGCGCGCGTGGCAATCGGAGTGTCAGTCCCCATCCAATACTCCTGAGATTGAACTCAAGTATTCAGGCGCGGTAGCGAGCACCCACTAAGCCATGTCGCCCCACCCACCCACCCAACCCTCCCCAAATGATTTTTTTCCTTTTATTTTCTTCTTTGAGATGGGGGTCTCTCTGTGTAGTTCTGGCTGGCTTCAGCTCTCTGTGTAATCTGGGTTAACCTCAAACTCACAGAAATCCACCTGCCTCTGCCTCTGGGGTACTGGGATTAAAGGTGTGTCCCACCACGCTCCATCAAAAAAAAGTTTTGAGGGCTTTGATCCCAGGGTACAAGCTCTTCGGGGAGTATGCACGTGTGTGTGCATGCGTGTGTTCGTAAGCGTGTGTGTGTTCGTGTGTGTATGTATGTGTGAGCACGAATATGCACACATGTTTGTGTATATACATGTATACATGTGCATTCTGTATACTTATAGGTATATGGGTATCTATGCTTGCTTTCCTAGAAACAAGTCTGTGTCTTCATGTCTTCAAAGGCAAGGTATACTTGACCTTCTGACTCCCCACCTGACCCACTGTGTCATAGAGGAGGAAACTCGGGTCCAAGATGGGTCTAGATTTCCACCTTCACACTCCAGGCTGACCCCATGACTCAGGACGGCCCTTGCATAGGTGCTCTTGGAACCCCAGATAGGAAGCTGTCTAATTCTAAACTTGAGCTGTACTCTGTCTTACAATAGAGTCTCCTTGCACCAAGCATATCACACTACCAGACCTCCTCGGCAGCAGCCCAGAGGAGAGCTTCAATCCCAGCCACGTGGTGGTAATTCTTAGCTAGCAACTGTCAGCATTGCACAAGACCAGACACAGGAGGGTATACTGTGTCCCACTAGGGCCATGTGGCTTGGAGGAGAATAGAAAGACTTGGGCTGAGAGTTAACCCACTGAACACAACATAAGGGGTTCCAGAAGAGCCAACCCCACTGTACTGCGCACCAGGGCAGCAAGGACCCACCAGGCAGAAGGCCTAACACACATGAATATTGTAAGAGGTCACCTGACCCTCTGCTATCGAGTGGCTGCTGTCTGTTTACAGCCCAGCAGGATACGGAGCGCAAGAGTGACCTAGTCTAAACTCTTCTGACTCCTAGTGTTTGAAACTAGAGCTCATTTACTAAATGTGGATGTTACTGACCCCTGCCCTGAGGCTGCAATGTGTGTCACCCCTGATCTGAGTCAGGACTGGGTGTGCCTGTCCTCCAACTCACCTCCTCCCATTTGGGGCATCTATGAGAGGTACAATCAGACCCCAGAGGGTTCCAGGATGCAGCCAGTTGAGCCAGAGATTGACCCACCGGGGGCTTATAAGCGTGTTTACTTCTGTCATTGTGACTGGACTGCAGAGGGATTGACTGTCCATAAAACCTCAGGAGTCGGAGTTGGGGATTTAGCTCAGTGGTAGAGCGCTTGCCTAGGAAGCGCAAGGCCCTGGGTTCGGTCCCCAGCTCCTGTAAGAACATGGAATGAGGAAACCCCACACCACGCGTCTTCCCAAGTCTGACTAAATGGTTTTTATGCCTTTTTTTCTCTTTGCATTGGTTTAAACTTGTGTAAAGTTCTCTTGTTCTATTTGGGAAGTTGTTGGAGCTTTTTTTTTTTTTTTTTTTTTTTTTTTGGTTCTTTTTTTCGGAGCTGGGGACCGAACCCAGGGCCTTGAGCTTCCTAGGTAAGCGCTCTACCACTGAGCTAAATCCCCAGCCCCCGTTGTTGGAGCTTTTTAATGTTTAACACATACATTTAGTTTAAAGCAATGCTTCTCAACTTCTTTCCTAACTCTGCGATCCTTTAATACAGTTCCTCATGTTGTTGGTGACCCCCAACCATAGAATCATTTTCATTGCTACTTCATAACTGTATTTTTGCTACTGTTATGAATTGTAGTGTAAATATCTGTGTTTTCCAGTGCTCTTAGGCAACCCCTGTGAAAGGGACTTTCATCCCAAAGGGGGTTACAACCCACATATTGAGAACCCGCGGTCTAAAAGTATCTCTCTTGCTCCTGAATAATACAAAAAAAATCTGAAGAGAATTTAAGACCCTTTTTTTTTAAATCATCATGTAGAAGTCACTAGATAAGGCTAGAGAGATGGCTCAGCGGTTAAGAGCACTGGCTGCTCTTCCAGAGGTCCTGAGTTCAATTCCCAGCAACCACACAGTGGCTCACAACCATCTGTAATGGGATCCAATGCCCTCTTCTGATATACAGGTGTACATGCAGATAAAGCACTCATACATAAAATGAATAAATAAAATAAATTAAAAAAGAAAGAAGTCACTAGATAGGTATCTGGGCTTAGAGATGTCTACTTTGGCCAGCATTCTCAATTGATAGTTTAGCTGGGTATAGAGAGGCTAATGTGCTGTTTCTATCTATTTGTCAGTTGCTGGCCTCATGACTGTGACAAAATACCTAACAGAAACAATTGGTTCACAGTTTCAGAAATCTTAGACTATTGTGACATGGGAAGGCACAGAGGTTCATGGTGGTTGAGAGTTTGCAGCCTGTCTTGTTTACCTCTTAGGAGATCACGGAGGAAAGAGCTCAGTTCTAAAGCAAGGTCAGGCTGTAATCCTCAATCCCACCCCCAGTGACCCAGGCATCCTTCCCCCCACAAAGGTCTCACTGTCTCCCAAAATGGTGTCACTTGCCAGGGAACCCATGTCCAAACACAAACCTGTTGTGGATATTTCATTTTGTTTGTTTGTTTGTTTGTTTGTTTGTGTTTTTCTTAAGACAGGGTTTCTCTATGTAGCCCTGGCTGTCCTGGAACTCACTCTATAGACCAGGCTGGCCTCAAACTCAGAGATGTGCCTGCCTCTGCCTCCCAAAGGCTGGGACTAAAGGTGCGTGCCACCACGCCCAGTTTGACATTTCCCTATCAATTAATAAACTATAGTATGGGGGCTGGAGAGATGGCTCAGCGGTTAAGAGCACTGACTGCTCTTCCAAAGGTCCTGAGTTCAAATCCCAGCAACCACATGGTGGCTCACAACCATCTGTAATGGGATCTGATGCCCTCTTCTGGTGTGTCTAAAGACAGCTACAATGTACTCATATGTAATAAATAAATAAATCTTAAAAAAAATAAACTATAGTATGTGTCTGTCTAACTAAGTAATGCTGGTTGTTCCTCAGCAAAGAGTCCCTTCCACTTCAGAGGTGCTGTGTATATAACATGCTGGCATACATGTGTCCACACGTGAGTGTGAATGTCATCCTCAATTCCTCTCCACAGGGTCTCTCACTGAACCTGGAGCTCATCAATTTGATGGGGCTGGCTAATCAGCGTGCATGATCAGGACCTGTCTGTTTCTGCCACAACCCTACATACTGGGGCTGCAGATGTGTGCCAGCCACGGAGCTGGCATTTTACATGGGTACTGGAAACTGAACTCGGTCTTGGAGTTTACCAACAGAGCCATCTGCTCATCCCCACTGTAATGATTTGCATATGAATTGTTTTTTAATTCTGATTCCATCCCAGGGGAGAAAAAAACGAGATTATTGAATTCTGCCTAAAGCCTTCATTAGTGAGACAGTTAACATCCTCACCCCCATGACCCCACTTTGACAGGTGTGCACAGGTGCACACCGGCATAGGAAGATCTGATGGCCCGGCCCCTCCACAGGTGCAACCATGGGACTCCGGACTACAAATGACTGGCATCTCTCGAAAGCAATGTGGTCGTGGAAATCATTTTAGTTCTGAAATTAGAGGGCACACAGGTAATGACAGTGCCACATGGAGGCTGGCTTTAGTCCCCCCAAGCCTCCAGTTCACACCACAGCCCTGAGAGAAAGCATGGGTGAGAGAGTCAGGGCAAAGAAGACAAGAAGCATATCCTTCTGAGGAGGAAGTTAGGAAAGCCGCACCAGCACACCAGCACACCAGCACACCAGCACACCAGCACACCAGCACACCAGCACACCAGCACACCAGCACACCAGCACACCAGCACACCAGCACACCAGCACACCAGCACACCAGCACACCAGCACACCAGCACACCAGCACACCAGCACACAAGCACTTGGGAGGCAGAGGCAGACAGATCTCCAAGTTCAAGGCCAGTCTGGTCTACAGAGTGAGTTCCATGATAGCCAGGGGATATGCAGAAGAATCCTGTCTCAAATACCAAACAAACAACAACAACAAGATGATGGTGTCTTAGGGTTTTACTGCTGCGAGCTGACACCATGACCAAGGCAACTCTCATAATGGACAACATTTAATTGGGGCTGGCTTACAGATTCAGAGGTTCGGTCCATTATCACCTAAGTGGGAGCATGGCAGCATCCAGGCAGATGTGGGGCTGGAGGAGCTGAGAGTTCCACCTCTTGTTTCAAAGGTAGCAAGAAGAAGACTGTCTTCCAGGCAGCTAGGATGAGGGTCTCAAAGCCCTCACCCATAGTTACACACCTATTCCAACAAGGCCGCACCTTCTAAAAGTGCCACTCCCTGGGGCCAAGCATATATTAAACCATCACAGATGGGATGGGCTACATTATTGGTTTGTGCTGAATGGCCATTCCCCTCCTACCAGTGACAATTCTGTGTCCTGTATTCTCCTGGACACTTGACCTTGAGCCCCACTACAGGTCATGGTACAGATGCAAGTTATCAGAAACCAACTGCCTGTGTCCTTGTGTTTCCATTGTCTCTTGTCTAGTCCATCTGTATGTACTTCCCGGCTTCAAAATTTCATGCAACCAGCGCTACCCACAAACGACCCAACTCCACAGATTCGAGGATTCTCCTGCTCCACCTCCAACAAGTCCAGGCAAATTGGCCCTCTCCATTTTCAAGGTTGTGCTCCATCCCAGGTCAGTCCAAGGCCCTGCAGGGACACCTCCAGGCTCTCCAGATGAACAAACCAAGCAACTTGGCACCCACCAGTGGGCGGCGAGCCAGCAGGGAGGTGTCAATCTTGCCTGGGCTTTTTTAGGCAGCTTCAGAAAGCTAGAGAAGGTAGTTGAAATAATTCCTTCTTAGGAGCTGCCCCGTGGAGGGCCCTGTCTTCCCTCAGCAATCAGCCAAGCAAAGCGCCCCTCTCCAAAGAACCTCGCCCCCCAACGCTCCACTGCTAATTTGCCAGAAAGTTCCAACTGTACTTGCATGTTTTCTGTCTAATTTAGTCTGATCACAATTTGGAGCAGGTGCAGCCCCAGCAGGCAACTCAAGCAATCAACCAGACTGGTGGCTGCACTCACAGGTCCCCTGCCTTCTGGGGTCGGCGTGAACCAGCAGACACACTGTGACTACCCCATTACTGCCTTCATCCAGCAGCCACGCACCCCAAGAGCCACAGAAGACTGTCTCCCCTGCCCACCCAAGCTCAGACCTGGAGAACTTGAATGCTATCCTTGGACACTGAGACACACTGAGCCCTGAGGGGCCTGTGGCTGCTGCCTGGCATAGGAAAGCCATGAACCCACCTGACACCACTGGGCAGCCCACCCCCACTGGCGTCAGCCCTGTAGGAGAGCAGGACAAACTGCAAGTGCAATGATGATCTGAAGCCAGATGGGGCCAGAGTCAAAGGCTACAGTGGCTTCTCCGGGTCTCTGCAATATCACAGGTGTCCTTAGTGTCACCTTCTGACATTGCCCAACCCACCATCGCCATCAGAACCAGCTGCAAAGAGAGTCTTCTATGGGGCCCCAGGACACCAGACAAAGTCATTAGAAATATCTATCAAGGGGTAGCCTTGGTTAATACTGGGCACTCACCACCCAAAAGCCCCCAAGTGGGCCATTTGCCCCTCAAGACCAAGTACCTGGCGATCAGAGCCTGTCCACAGAGATACCTGCAGTAAACACACACCCTTCCTCCTCCTTCTTTCACCCACCTATGTCTACCCCCACTCATATTGTATGGGCACTTGTCACCTCTTACAGTCTCTTTGTTATGTGTGTGTGTGCACACATGTGTGTGCATGTGTTTGTATGTGTACAGGTATGCATGTATGCATATGTATGTGTGTATGTGTGCATGCATGTCTGTGTGCATGAATGATGTGTATGTGCGTGCACACATGCACATATATGTGTGTGCACGCATGTGTGTGCACATCCTATGCATGTATATGTGCATGTATGTGTGAGCATGTGCATGTGTGTGCATGTATGTGCACATGCCTATACATGTACATGTGCATGTGTGTATGCATGTCTGTGTGCGAGTATGTATGTGTGCCTGTATGTGTGCATAAATGCATTGCATGTGTGTGCATGTATGCATGTTTTTGCGTGTGCATGTGCATGTGTACACATATGTGTGTGCATGTATGGGTGTGCGTGTGCATACGCATGTGTGCGAATGTGCATGTGCGTGTGTGTGCATGTGTGTATGCATGTGCATGTGTGTATGCCTACTTGCTTCAAGAACACACTCTGTGTCCCTCTGAGGTACTTGGGCACTCTCTGTACCCAGTGGGTGATGAGGAGGCCCTGCCAGAGGCAGAAAGGAACCAAGCTAAGGGTGGGCAGGGCAGCCACAGCCCCTTCCTAAGCAACCACTGCACTGGCCATGGTGAGGCTGGCCCAGCCACTCCTTGGCTTCCGGCCATCACAATCTCAAAGGGCACACAGGACACACGTTCAGAGGAGCCTGGTAGAGCACAGTGGTGACTCCTGCATGGTTGTGGGGGTGGGGTTCTGGATTCCCTATAGGGTAGGGGCAGGGATTGATCAGGAGCAGAGTTCAGAAGCAGATGCCTCTTATCCCAGCACTTGGGACACAGAGGCAGGGGGATCTCTGGGAGTTCAACCCCAGCCTAGTCTACAGAGTGAGTTCAAGGACAGGCAGGGCTACATGGTAGAGAGATCTTGTCTCAAAAAAAAAAAAAATCAAGTAAGCAAGAGTGAAGGAGGGAAGGAGGGTCCCGGGAAAAAGTGACCACAGCCTTACAGGTATACGGGGTGGGGAGGGGGCTCCCAAAATTCTGGTAATTCATATATAGCAAGCTTCTCCGAACATTCCCTTCCCGAACAGTCTCCACAAAGTACAGTAGCATTTACCCTTCCAGGATTGGCTAACATTAAGTGTGGCGATACTTTTTTTTTTCTTTTTCTTTTTTCTTTTTTTCGGAGCTGGGGACCGAACCCAGGGCCTTGTACTTGCTAGGCAAGCGCTCTACCACTGAGCTAAATCCCCAACCCCGTGTGGCGATACTTTGACGCAGCTAGGGCAGACTGAGGCAAGAGCTCAGCTACAGCCACCTTCCCTCATCTCTTCCCTCCCAGAGGACCCAGGAGCTGTGGGTGCACCCCATGAAATCCAGGCTACAACCTCTCTGCCCAGAACTGTGAAGACCAGTGCCACTGTGGCAAAACAGATGCACCTCTGTCCCAGGGAGCACACGCACCCCACACGGGCACACACACAGGCGTGCAGTGCACGTTCTTCATAAACACGTTGCCGCATCGATACTTACGAGCACCCACCCCTGTACACACGCGTATGTTTGTAGGTCTGTGTTCACATAGCCTAAACATTCTACAGAGTGCATCAGACATCTGCACACGAATAAACACACACACACACACACACACACACACACACACACACACACCATAGACATACTCAGGATCTCAATCACAGGTAGACACAAAGGTCTACCTGCTTTAAGATCTGTGACAACCCCCCTGAGCAGCAAGCTGGGCTCAGGTCACCATGTAGATGACTTCCATTTCTCTGTGCAGAAACATCGCTCCCCCAACACCACAGTCCCCGCCCCCTGTGCGCGCATGCGCGCCTTCTCCCCACCCGGGACTTTTATCCACAGCCTTCGGCGAGTTTGTGCATGTGCCTGCCTGTGTCTACTGAACCAATTCAGTCCTGCTTCTGCCTGCCTTCTACTGGCAAGAGGTGGAGGCAGGGCACAGTAGGGCACCTGTAGGGATGGGGTCCCACCCACAGTACTGTCACGGGACTTGGATTGAGGGCATCTGTGCTTCCAGGGACGTGGGACTTGACGTGTTCAAATCAGCAAAGCAAAGACATAGAAGTTACACCAGACTCCTACTGGCGGGTACCCACTGTCAGTCTGTCCCCAGCTCCATTCTTGCTCTCTTGATTGTTTTAAGCCGGCTGAGTTCCATCTGCCCCGCCCCCCTTCCCCCCACAACAGCCCTGAAACTGAGAATTGGAGTCTCCAGGAAAAAGAAACTGAAGCCCAGAGCAGTGGGCCACTTGGCCTGGTGCCAGCAAGAGGGAGGTGGCACTGAATGAGGTCACTGCTCCTCAAATCGGAGTTATTCTTGTCTTCTTGGTGTCGCGGTGACATTCAAGGCACACGTTTGAGTCACAGCGTGGGCACCAAAGAGCTTTCGATGGCGGTGGAGAGGGCCCCTTTCCAGAGTGGGGTCGTGACCTTACCTAAGAGGGGTGACCAAGCGGGACTATTTACCGCTTACCTCACCCCATCCTACTCCGTCGTCATCCTCCCGCCCCTGCATGAGTCCTCCTCAACAACTCCCCCACTCCTCCCACCCAGCAGGCCAGTGGCCCACCTTTGTGCGTCAACCCCAGCATCGCTGAGGCAGCTTGAGTGATAAGTCCTCCGGGAGGAGAGGAACCGGCAGCCACTCTGCTCCGGAACTGGGTAGAAGGCGCCCCCTGTCGGCCATGTGAAATTCAGCCGCAACCTCGGTATTAGTAGCAGCCGGTCCCAACCCTCCCGACTACAGATTTCCCAATCTCCAGAGTGGTTCTGTCGGAAGGGTGGGTAGAAAATGAACTGTGTTCCCTCCACACCCTAGTCCTGGGCGTGTTTTCCTGGTTGCTACCTAAGCTTCTTGTTCTGGGCTGAGAGTAAGATGTCCACCTTCAAGCCCGTGTATCAAAGGGTTCTATTGGCAGGAGCCAACAGTGCCATGCGATAACAGCTTCCTGTTGAGGGCTCTGAACCTTTTAGAAGGTGGCCAGCTGGGGTTGGGGATTTAGCTCAGTGGTAGAGCGCTTGCCTAGGAAGCGCAAGGCCCTGGGTTCGGTCCCCAGCTCCGGAAAAAAAGAAAAAAGAAAAAAAAAAAAAGGTGGCCAGCTGCTCATCCAGAGCCCACAGCCTAACCCTAACCCTAACCCCAACTCCCCTGGGATTCTACGCACCCCGCACCCCGGCATAGCATCCTGGGTGAGCTAGCTGCTGTGAATCTGAGCTCCAGCTAGACACTCTGCCCAGTGGGTGCCCTCTCTGCCCAGTTGATTCACCCCTGCTCAGTCCGGCCAGACTATAAGAGAAGCATCCAAGGCCTAGGTAGTAAGGCTCTTCCTAAGGTTTCCAGCCTACTCCATAGGCTCCACCTGTCACCTGCTCCAGAGACAGGACAGAGTACCCTGTGCCCTGGAAGTCACGTGACCCCCTATAAACACAAACATAAGAACATCTGTGTTGATTTTTTTTAAGCGCTGCAATCTAGTCTTCCTCATGTTTCTGTCACTTTGATTTTTTTTTTCACTTTTTTTTTTTTGGTTCTTTTTTTTTTTCGGAGCCGGGGACCGAACCCAGGGCCTTGCACTTCCTAGGCAAGCGCTCTACCACTGAGCTAAATCCCCAACCCCTTGTCACTTTGATTTTTAAAAGATTTATATTTATGTGTTTTATGGATATGAGCATTCTGTCTTCAGACACACCAGGAGAGGGAACCGGCTTCCCTTAATACAGATGGCTGTGAGACATCATGTGGTTGCTGGGAACTGAACTCAGGACCTCTGGAAGAGCAGTCAGTGCTCTTAACTGCTGAGCCATCTCTCCAGCCCCTCTAGTCGCTCTTAGATGTGAAGTAAATGCACCTCTTTGAAGTGAAATGCAGACTTCTTCCCACACCTGGGGCTTTTCTAATGACAGTGACCTTGTGACCTGCTCAAGGTCTCCACCTTGAAGGACATTACCCCAGGCCCAAGCTTGCTGTTGGGGGTTGGAGGGGATCCTGGAGAACCAATGATGTAAAGAAAAAGAGAGACTTCTCTTAAAACAGTAGCCACTCAGTGCAGTAGGCTCTGGCGACAGGCAACCACCATGCCAGCACTTCCTGTGGCCCTCCCTCTCCTCTTTTGTAAAGTGGGTCCTCCATGCGTCCTCCTGCAGTTTGGGGAGCCCTCCTAACTCGGTGGCTAGGATCACTAATGCCCAGCTGGCTTCATGGGCCATCGTGGCAGGGCACTGAGAAGGCCAGCCATGATTGAGATCACCTTCATTAAAACCAGTCAGCAAGCTCCATCACTAAGCCTAATTTCACCCAATTATTACACACCTGATTCCTGAGCCTTACAGGAGCTTGGAGACCTAGCTCTCCCCTGGGGGTGGTTGGTGGGGGAGGGGAAGGGCATGTCCTAAATCAGGCCTTTCTGTGAGGTTGGCCTGGAGAACCCTCTAAGAACAAGAAACAAACCCTTCCAGCCTTCTGCTTGCTACCTCCTACCTCTGCTCTTCAGATCCCCCTCCCTTCCCCCACACTCACCTCCAGGACTGTTTCCTCTAGACCACCCCCACCAGATGAGCATGTGCTTGCACTAATGCACGCTCAAGAGTGAGTAGCTGGTGAGAGCTGCCAAGGAACCCAAAGCCCTCTCTGATGGGTGGAGAATTTAAACGAGCGAGGCCCTCTGGCTTCACCTGAGACAGGGTGGGCAGGCAGAAATGTCTCTGCACACAACCCTAAGAACCTCAGAGCTATGAAGACAGTCATACTGGGAGGAGAGCCACTCCACATGGGGGTCTTCCAGCAAAGGGAGAGAGAAGGAAAGGGATCCGCCTTTACAGAGGCCCAGAGCAGGGTGGACTGGTAGAGCGTGTGGCCAGCTGGGGGCAGGGGAGATGGGGAACCCAATTCCATTAGCCCCGGAGATCCATGATCCGTGCTCAGTCAGGTGGAGCCATGGGAGCGCTGGTCATGGAAAGTTTGATCTTACCTCAGGCTTGGAGAGGGGAGACAAAACGTTTGCATTAAGGACAACTGGGAGCCTCGGTGAGGGGAGCTTGCAGATGACGGATTGGCTGTGTTCATTTATCTCTGCTTTCTGCCGGTGAGGGTACAGAGCCTGCATGGCAGGGTACAAAGTCCCCAGGGTGGTGAGGTCTCAGAGGTCAACTGTGGGCTTCCAGAGTGGACCTTTCTCACAAGCAGACTCCACAAGTCAGGGCCAGCACCATGCTGCGGGTGTGAAAACTGAGACCAAAGGTTGAGACCAAAGGCCTGGGCTGCCAACCGCTAGCTTATGACTTGACCCCATAAGGACAACACAGGTTCCTCCATCCCCACAGAGACCAGCTGCCTCCTCATCCTCACCGCCAGACCCCTCCTGCTGCAGGCCCCGCCTTTCCTCCCAAAAAGCCAACCCTAGGGAAAGACCCTAGAGAAAGAGTCACAGACAGGGAGCCTGGGTGTCTCCTCAAAGAAGTGCTGGCCAAGAGATCTGTTGCCACCCATAAGGTACAAACTTTGTGACAAAAGGCCACAGTGGCAGCCACCCAGACAGAACTGAGGCAGAGAGGATGGAAGTTTGAATGCCTGTCATTCCCCTAGACTCAAGAATCACCCAGAAGCCACCTCAAAATGGAGGCTGCATGTTATGATTTGTCCATGCTCAGCCAAAGGGAGTGACACTATTAGGGGGTGTGGTCTTTTGGAGTGGGTGTGGTCTTGTTGGAGTGGGCGTGGCCTTGTTGGAGTAGATATATCGCTGTGATCATGGGCTTTAAGACCCTCATTCTAGCTGCCTGGAAGCCAGTCTTCCCCTAGCAGCCTTCAGATGAAGATGTAGAACTCTCAGCTCCTCCCGCACCATGCCTGCCTGGATGCTGCCATGTTCCCACCTTGATGATGATGGACTGAACCTCTCTGAACCTATAAGCCAGCCACAGCCTAAATGTTGTCCTTTATAAGACTTGCCATGGGGGTTGGGGATTTAGCTCAGTGGTAGAGCGCTTGCCTAGCATGTGCAAGGCCCTGAGTTCGGTCCCCAGCTCCGGAAAAAAAAAAAAAAAAAAAGACTTGCCATGGTTATGGTGTCTGTTCACAGCAGGAAAACCCTAACTAAGACACTGCCCCTAGCTGTATATGCGTTACCATAGTAACAGAGTCCCAGGAGACAGCTACAGCAGTCTTTGGCCACCCTTGACCCCTGTGAAGATAATTCTACAGTTCAGGAAACCCAGGTGACTTTTGCAGAAAGGGCAAGCCCAGAGCAAAGCAGACACAGCCATGGGGCATGGTGTAAGTTCTTCAGTTAGCCTTCAGCTCTGCCCTGGGACTGAGCCTGCAATGCCTTCTTGGTGTCCAGAAGGGCCAGTGTCCCTCTGACTGATCTGGATGGGTTTTGTCAACTTAACACAATCTATAGTCATCTGGGAAGAGGGAATCTCCTGAGAAGGTACATCCGTCAGATTGCCTATAGGCAAGACCGTAGGGGCTTTCTTGGCTACTAATTGATATGAGGACCCAGCCCATTGTGAGCCCAAGAAAGCGGGCTGAGCAATCGATTTGGAGCACGCCAGCAGGTAGCATTCCTTCACGGTCTCTGGTTCAGTCTCTGGTTCAGTCTCTGCCTCCAGGTTCCAGCATTGACTTCCCTTCATGGAGGGCTACAACCGTAACCTGGAGAAAGCCCTCTCTTACTTGGCCGTGGCATTTATCACAGCAATCGAAACCTGACCAGGACATTCCCCAAAATAAGGCTTTGTCCAGTCTGCCTCACATGGTATGGCAGGCACGGGGGCTGTGTGGTCGTGGTGGCCGTATGCCACCCCCGCTCACTCCTCCCTAGGACCGGGACTGCCGCCCTGAGGAAAGACAAGAAGGCTCTGAGCAGGCAGGGGCTGTGGCAGCCTGGGCCAGCTTCTCTCCCAATGCTACTTCTGGGTCAGCTCTTCCTCCCTTGTCAAAGAACCACAGGGAATCTGGGGATATTTCCTCTATGCGTTGCCACCTGCAGAAACTCCAAGGACACCCATCCTTACCCTGCATGAAAAGATGGGAGCCTACATCCCTGCTCCACCTTTCCTGGTCAAGCCAAGCCTCCAGCCAAAAGCCTTAGGTATCCTTGACTCCCAAGAACCTTTGGGGTCTAGTTACGAAGCTCCTCACTTGACTCGGTTTCCCGATGGCTGCCAAGAGGACCGCATGGAGAAGGCTGAAATTTGGTAAGGGTATGCCTTCCTGCCTTCTTGCCTTCCTTACTTTTGATCAGATAGCAAGGGCTAGCCTCCAGTTCTTTATGTAGCTGAGGATAGCCTTGACTTCTTGTTCGCCCTAATTCCCTCCCAATAGATTACAGGCATGTGCCAGTAGCCTGGGTTTATAAGAAGCTGAGGACAAAACCCACAGCCTTGTGCGTGTTAGGCAAGCCCTCAACCAGCTAAGCCACATCCCTGGCCCTGGTGCCAATCGATGTAAACCCCTCCCACTTTCCCTTACCTTTACCCCACACACACACACACACACATCTTCCTGGGAAGATGTACCCAGAAACTATGCACACTACAGAGGTTCCCAAAAGACCCCACTCCAACCCAGCCCTTCAGCCCTGCCTCCCCTCCCAGTGCTCAGGGCCAGCCAAAGCCACTGTCTCTGCCATATGGCAGAACTGTGGAAGAGTAACAGGGACCCTAAGTACTATTCAAGGTCATGTTTCCTTCCTGGAAGAAACTGCAGGGTCCCTGTCCTCAGGGGAAGCTCTCTTACATTCGTGGGTTCCTGGAACAAGTGTCAGGGCCAGAGGGTGGCGATACCCCAGGCTAGGTCAGAAGTTGCCTTTAAGCCTGTTAATAGGTGAGTCATGGGATGGACGCTAAACCGGGATCATCTGTGGGTGTGCACTGTGAATCTCCATAGAAACATCTAGAACAGAAACACAGGCTTTTCGTGCATCAGAGTGCAGCTCAGTCCATGGGAATCAGGAGTGGGTGGCCCCTTGCTGACCGCCTCGAGCAGACGTGTCTACGGTCAGCTCTGCAAAGAATCCTGAGGGCGGGAAAACAGGCTGGGCTGCTTTCGTGGTTTGTTGATTTTTTTTTTTTTAAGTGCACCACGAGCCATTTGTTTTAATTTACTGAATAAATCTTGAAATTTTTCTCGAGAGAATAAAGGAACTGGGGCCGGAAAAGGTGCCTCGGCAGTTAAAAGCACTTGGTGCTCTTCCAGAAGACCGGGATTCAATTTCCAGCACCCACACAGCGACTTACAACCATCTGTAACTCCAGTTCCAGAGGATCCAACATCCTCTTCTGGCCTCTGCCCAGTCCCTGGCACACATGTCGTGCAGGCAAAAACACTCAAAGAATAATACGATAGATAGTAAGTTTTTAAAAGAATAAATGAACTTAGAGCCCTTGACTTCCTGAACCACTTAGTGTGCTCCTGGCTCAGCCAGCTGGAGGCCTGGGGCTCTCCACCCTATACTTTTATAGGTCTCAAGTTTCTTCATCATTAAAATGTGTTGATATATGTCCTCGGACAGCTGGGGCTTCCTGGGGAGGGCAGGCACAATAGAGAGAGCTCCAAAGGCAAACTCGGGGACACTAGGGACTTGTGAGTGATCTCCTGTTCTCAGAAAGATATGACTTACTTCTAATATCCAGATCCAAATGTGTAACCTTATATGGAAATGAGTCTTCACCGAAATGACTGAGTTAAAGATGGAGTCATGGGGCAGGAGAGATGGCTCAGAGGTTAAGAGCACTGACTGCTCTTCCAGAGGTCTTGAGTTCAATTCCCAGCAACCACATGGTGGCTCACAACCATCTGTAATGGTGCCCTCTTCTGGTGTGTCTGAAGACAGCGACAGTGGATTCATAAAATAAATTAATCTTAAAAAAAAAAAAAAAGATGGAGTCATTATATCCTGAGTCAATTGACCTTGAGAAGAAGTGGGAGCAGGGACCGATGGGAAGAACCACAGCAGAGGGTAGCAGAGGCTGGGCCATGCTTCCTGATCCCAGAGTGGAAGTCACCTCAGAAGGAGCTTGAAGTATCGGAATGTTAACTTTGGATTTTGCTCCTCTCAGTTCTTTTCTGTTTCCAACCACTGACTCGTGGCCATTTGTTGAAGAAGCGTGGGGCACGCAGGGACCACTGATGGGCGGGGCTCACTGAAAGCCAGCCCATAGCAGCCACCCAGAACACTGATGGGCGGGGCTCACTGAAAGCCAGCCCATAGCAGCCACCCAGAACACCGATGGGCGGGGCTCACTGAAAGCCAGCCCATAGCAGCCACCCAGAACACCGATGGGCGGGGCTCACTGAAACCCAGCCCATAGCAGCCACCCAGAACACCGATGGGCGGGGCTCACTGAAACCCAGCCCATAGCAGCCACCCAGAACACCGATGGGCGGGGCTCACTGAAACCCAGCCCATAGCAGCCACAGGCGAATAGGTCCGTAGAGCAAGCAGGGAACTCAGAGAGACAGCCCGGAGTTCACATGCCAGACACTGAATTTAATTAACTCAGTTTTACATCACATAATAGGCAAGGGTTCAGTAGCGACCTGGTGGGGGTTCCTGAGTGGGTCCACGCGAAGAATACCAGCTCTGTCCCACTCTAATTCACCCAGCAGCCCACACCACCACCATTGGTTGATGCTGGTCACTGAGCGTGCTCTCTGCTTCTGCACAGCCATAAGGATGTGGCACCAGGGTTTTAGCATAGAGCCTCCACATCCCTACAAGCTGGAAGTGGAATCTGGGGTGTACTGTCTTCTCACCTAGCCCTCCAAGTCTAATGTGCCCTTCTGCAAGGAGCTAAGGGCATGATGTGGGGCTCAGACGAAGAATAGGAATCCCCTCCCCTAACTCCACACAGCCCCTCCTTCCCAGTGACCTTCAGATGCCCTTGAACCTAAGGGAGAGGTACTATTCTCAGTGGAAAAACAAAATCTGTGTGTCTATCTGCATCAAGTTCAAGTACGAACTGGCACAGAAGGAAGCTAACACGAGACAGGCACATAACAGAGGCCAAAGCATGGCTGTGTGTGCCTAGGTGTATGTTATGTGTTTGTGGGGTGTGTGTGTGTGTGTGTGTGTGTGTGTGTGTGTGCTATGTGTTTGTGGTTGTGTGTGTGTGTGGCAAGTGTTTGTGTGTATGTGAATGTATGTGTGTGTGCTGTGTGTTTGTGCTATATTTGTGGTATATGTGTGTATGTGTGGTATGTCTGTGGTATGTGTATGTGGTATGTTCGTGGTGTGTGCATATGTTATGCTATGTGTTTGTGATGTGTATGTGTGTGATGTGTTTGTGGTGTGTGTGGCATGTGTTTGTGTGTATGTGCATGTATATGTGTGTGTGCTGTGTGTGCTGTATTTGTGGTATATGTGTGTATGTGTATACGTGGTATGTTTGTGGTGTGTGTGTGTGATCTGTTTGGGGTGTGTATATGTATGTGTGTGATGTGTTCGTAGTGTGTGTCTGTGGCATGTGTTTTTGTGTATGTGCATGTATATGTGTGTGTGGTGTGTGTTTGTGGTATGTGTGTGTGTATATGTGTGTGGTATGTTTCTGGTGCGGGTGGCATGTGTTTGTGTGTATGTGCATGTATGTGTGTGGTGTGTGTTTGTGGTGTGTGTGTATATGTGTGTGGTATGTTTCTGGTGCGGGTGGCATGTGTTTGTGTGTATGTGCATGTACGAGTGTGCAGAGTGAGTTTGTGGTTTATTTGTATTTGGTGTGTTTGTGGTATATACATGTGTGTATGTGTTTGTGCGCAGTGTGTTTTTGTGGTGTTTGTGTGTGTGGTGTATTTATGGCATATGTATGTGCGGGTTGTTTTGGTATGTGTATGTATGTGTGTGTGCAGTATGTGGTGTACGTTTGTAGTACACGTTTGCACATGTGTGTCCGCGTATGCATTCTTACATGCCTGTGATACGACGCCTGTGTGCCTGCATGTTTTCCTTTCTGTTCTGCTCTCATGATGACTGCCTGCACACACAGGCTTGTGCCCCGCCTGCCTCTCAGTAAACTCAATCCTCAGCCAGGAATCTTGGAAGAAATCCCATGTCCTTGGGGCTCTCAGCCTCTCAACTAACAACAGCAGCCCCCATCCCCCTGCTGTGGGAGGGAGGAGCAGAGGCTGAGGGACCTCCTAACAGCTGCAGCCTAGGGCAGCATGAATGGGGCTCCCCTCTCAAGCTTCCAGAAGTGAGAGACCTGGGGGGGAGAGATAGAGGTTAGGAGTGGGGAGTTCTACCCTGCAGAGAAGGCTGGTGTCCTGAGGCAGCCTCCAACACTTCCTTAGTGCCTTTCCTTGTAAGCTGGGACTGTTCCACATGGGCCATAGGTCCCTGAGCCGGCTGACATTGACGACAGCAAGCACAGTCAGGCGGACAGAACCTATGATCACAACACGTGTTAGCTGAGGCTGCCTCGTAGGCCCTTCTCTCCCAGCCTCCCAGCCCCCACGCCTCCCAGCCCCCCACATGGGTCTCTGCAGCGTGGCAGGAAGGAAGCTGTTCTGGTTGCCTCTGCCAGAGGCTTCCCAGGAAGAAGCTATAACCCCTGGGGCCTAGCCGGCTCACAGCTCGCGTCATTGCGCGCTGGAGCTGCAGCAGAGAGAGCAGGCCAGCACGATGCTGACCTTGTTAGGCGACCTCCCCTTCCAAAGATCGGTCCATCAGGCTCATTATGAAGAAACACCACGGGGTCTCCAGCTCAGGTTCTCTGCTGGACCAAACTCCTGGGGCCAGGGCCATCTCCTACAGTTCCTTGTCACACAGGCAGTGGTCCCCAGAAGCAGGCCCCGGATGTTTATTGCAACTAGTCTCCTAGTGAAGGTGACCCTTAAGGCTGGGTGTTTTTGAGTCGGTGCTCGCTACGGTCTTGTCTTTAGGGAAATGCCTCTGCTGCCATCTGGTGGCCATACAATGTACCACACCATGTTAAACTTGGTTGCTATTTCATAGCTGTAATTTTTCTACTGCTGTCTGGTCTTTCAACCTCCAGAGGGGTCACCACCCATATATTGAGCTTGACAGAGTCTGAGATTACTGGGGGGCAGGGAAGCGTGGAGGGAAGGGAAGAGTCTCAATTGAGTAATAATCTTTATCAGATTGTCCACTGTGGGCAGCACCATTCCTCAGGCAGGTGATCCTGGGCTGTATAAGAAAGTTAGTTGGGGGGTTGGGGATTTAGCTCAGTGGTAGAGCGCTTGCCTAGCGAGCGCAAGGCCCTGGGTTCAGTCCCCAGCTCTGAAAAAAAGAAAAAAGAAAAAAAAAAGAAAGTTAGTTGGGGAGGAGGGGGGGAGAGTTGGGGATTGCAAGCATAAGGCCCTGGGTTTGGTCCTCAGCTCTGGAGGGACAGAGAGAGAGAGAGAGAGAGAGAGAGAGAGAGAGAGAGAGAGAGAGAGAGAGAGAGAGAGAGAGAGAGAGAGAGAGAGCGCTAGTTGGGACTGGAGCAACCACTCAGCAGTTAAGACCACTGGCTGCTCTTCCAGGGGTCCTGAGTTCAATTCCCACCAACCACATGGTGGCTCGCAGTCATCTGTAATGAGATCTGATGCCCTCTTCTGATGTGTTTGAAGACCTCAACAGTGTGCACATATGCACAAAATAAATAAATAATTTTTTTTTTTGGAGCTGGGGACCGAACCCAGGGCCTTGCGCTTGCTAGGCAAGCGCTCTACCACTGAGCTAAATCCCCAACCCCAAAATAAATAATTTTTACAAAAAAGAAAGAAAGCTAATTAAATGTGAGACTTGAAGCAAGTCAGCCACCCTCATCTGCCATGATCTCTGTTTCAAGTCCCTGCTTGATTTCCCACACCAACTCCCCTCAATGATGGACCGAGACCTGGAAGTGTAAATAGAAAAAGCCCTCCCTCCCCTAAGTCTCTTTTAGCCAGAGAGTTTTACTAAAGCTACAGAAAGAGACCTAGAACCATGAGGGTGGTCGTGGCGATGACATCATGGTGCTCTTGGTGATAGGGTGATGGCAATGACATCATCAGGTTGCTAGGTCTCAAACCTGAGTGCCTATTAATGTATCCAAATGGATGCTGTCCTCAGCCTCTGCCAGCATCACCAGTACCCATTAGGGCATCATCGTAGCTGGCATGCCCTGCCCTGGTCACTAGGCTCTCCAGCCCAATGGTTCAGGAGTTCTTTCCACAGCCTGTGGGACTAGCAAAGACAGAAGCCCGGGTGCGCACGTGGCTGGGCAACCTCTAACAGCTAATCAAACCCCAAGAGAGCAGCTCGCCCTAGACACAGCTGTCCCCAATGTGTTAGAGCTGGGTCATCATAGCCTCCTACTGGGACCCCAAAAAGGTCAGGGTCACCTGCCACAACTCCTGATGCATACGTAGGGCCTGTGAAAGAAGCCCAAGTGGAGCTGCAGATTTCCAGGCCCTGCCTTTTGCTGCTGCAGGGCCTCACCGTATCCCTGACTAAGTCTGGGTTCCTCCTAGACAAACACGACAGTACTGATCCCCAGAGCTGCCTCAGGATGGCCATCTGCTCTATGCCTGCACAGGCTCTTGTGACCTTGGTCCCATGGTAGCTGTGTTGACATGAAGTCGCCTGGGATCCCGGGTAGGGCAGGCAGCTGGGGAGACATGGGCTACAGGCAGCCTCAGAAGGAGTGGGCAGCCAGGTCCCAAGATTAGTTTTGCCTGTTCTAAGAAAGGGGAGTCTCTTGGGGATCTCCCCTCACCCCAAGAGCCCAGAGCATCTTAGAGGGGAAAGCAGCCCCAACTATAGCCTTTAGGGCTCCCAAGTTTAAGAGGCATGTGCACAGAGGGTGAGAGAGAGGCATAGGAAAGAAATGGAGAAAGGGGGGAGGGAGGGGGGAGGGAGGGAGGGAGGAGAAATGGGAAGCCCTGTTCTCCTCTTGGTGCAGTGACACAGTCAGGTTGGGTCAGGGGTCACTTGATGACCTTGTCACACCCAATCACTCCGTACAGATCCTGTCCCCAAAGACATCTTCATTCTGAGGACCAGGTCAGATAACTTTGGATGGTCCCGATACAGCCCACACAACCAAACAACTATGAAGGTCATAAGGCTTGAACGTCCAAGTACAGCTCAGCCTCCTGCGGCAGCCATAGCACCCAAGACCCCACCCCCATGACATCAAGGGATAGGCCAGGTAGTCAATACCTGGCTCAGGATAGAGATTTCCCAACACCAACCCCAAAACCTGGGGTTTGGGGTTCCGCCATGGTGGGAACTCCCTACCGTATGCAAGTGGTGGCATAGCCTGTGGGTGTCCTGTGGTGAGGTAGGGATTGGGCATGGCGGAGGGGGGGGAGGTGTCTTCCCCGGAGGGAAGCCATTTTAGACAAATTCAACAGGTGGGAGTGCTGTGTGCTGTGGTGGACGT
Organism: Rattus norvegicus; assembly: GCF_021556685.1. NCBI lineage: Eukaryota > Metazoa > Chordata > Mammalia > Rodentia > Muridae > Rattus > Rattus norvegicus. The sequence continues at coordinate 10,557,657 of NC_141553.1, read as the reverse complement.
GTGCACAGCGTGCAGAGTGTGTCGGATGTGACGTGTCCGATGGGTTCTGTATGTGTGACATAAGTACACTGCATGGGTGCTGTGCAGCGTGTGTGGTACGTTGTATGTTTGGGATGAGTGGTGCATGTGTATGTGTGCATGTGTGTGTGTGACATGTGGTATGCACTGTGGCATGTGTCATGCATGTGATGGGCAATGGGTGCGTTGCATCTCCTGAGTGCCGGGCCACCTGCAGAGCCTGGTTGTTACCCCTAAGAACCTGCCGCCTGCCGCTTCACCCCGAGTGGAAGACTGAGATCCTCTAGACAACACCCCCACCACCGCCACCACTGGGATCTGAACAGGCTGCTGTACACATGTAGACATGAACTTCAAGGTCCCAGATCTACTATGGTGGGGAAGGAGGGAGAGGAGGAGGAGGGCACCACCTCCAGCATGCGTTAGGACATTGCATAGCATTACAGAGCTAGCTGGGGAAGGGACCATGGGCTCAGGAGGCAGGATGGGATGTCAGAAACCCTCTCGGGGCAGGAAGGAAATACCTCCTGCACCCTCCCAGGCGCCCCACCCCAAAGGGAGACAGCACAACGCCAGACTGAAATTGCTTGTCACCTGCTCTTTATTGTCTGCCAGGGGCTCCATTCTCATGGGTGACCAGGGTCCCCAGGAGCGATACTACATAGTAGAGAAAGTCACAGGAAGAGGGCATGAGAGAAGCGGACTGTTGGAGCCCAGCATATACGCCTGCGGTAAGTGTGGGCAAAGGGGGTGGGAGGCTGCCATCCAGGGGCTTGGCAGAGGGCTCTTGGGGTTGGTTAGCCACCATTCACTCTGCCTTTGGAGCAGAGCTCGATGCCACTTTCCAGGAGGACAGGAAATCTTAAGAGTTCAATGCCATCATTCCCTCTGACCGGCTGGTGTTGAGCCTGGGTCACCCTGAACCCGCAGCCATCTCAGGCCAAGACCCCCCAAGCTCTTTAAGCCACTCTCTCAAATCCTCAGCCCTCTGAGAAAGTGGAAAGGAAACAAAGAGAAAGAAAAGAAGTCAGGAAGGCAGACTCTTTGCTGTGGCCCCTGGGCTGGATGGATCAGGGGCCTCAGGGGACAACCAAGGCGAGGCCTGCTCAGGACGAGGGTGCCGAGCTGGGCTTCTCCTCCCGTGACACGGGAATGGCCCTCTCGCTGTGGCCAGCATCCAAGCCAGACTGGACCTTGGGGCCAGAGAAGGTCAGCATGCCATCCGCAGACAAGGAGCAGGAGAGGGCGGACTGGTCCACATTGGAAGGCAGACGGTAGCGACGGTGAAATTCACGGGAAATGTAGCCATGGTCATCCTAGGGGGCCACCAGGGAGAGGCATATCAGGGGAGGATGGGCATCAGTGGCCACCATCCCACATTGGGAAGAACCTCTCAGACCACACAAGGGTGCAGGTGATCTCACGGGGGCTGGGCTTTAGGACCAGAGCACCAGTGCCTAGCTACCTCTCCATGAGATCTACAAAGCTGCAGGCTCCTTAAACCCTGGGCTTACAGCAAGCTCCCGGAGGACCTCTAGAAAGGACCAGCCACAGAGGATAGACCCGCTCAGGGCTCAGGTGTTGAAACAGCTTTTGCAGACTCTGTCCTAACTCCAATGAACTACACTATCCTAGTTCTGCATGTTCCCCAGCTACCTCATACTACAAGGATCTACAAGGACTGTCTGGGAAGCTTCAGCCAGGCAGAAAATTCACTTCCTGTAGAATTCTGGGCCTCTAGATTCAGCTCCCTGGCCCCAACTTCCTCCCTCTCAAGAGGCAAAGGTCAAAGGGTAGAAGATATACTCCCCCCTCCAGCCTGGCCTAGGTCAGGGAAGCCTTGTCCTGGCTTCAGTCACATAAAGACTGTGGTTTATCCAATACCCCTTCTAATGCTGATGGGAAAGCCCAGCTAAGAGAGACTCATACTGGGAATGAGAACCTCGCTCCTGGCCCCTCTCTGTTCCTATGTGCCATGGGCATGACACAACTAGCCAGCCTCGCTGAATTTCCTGCATAGTCCCAGCTCTGACAGGAGACACTATTTTCAGCCGGCTCTAGTGCCCAGGGCTTCCTCGATCCAAAGACCTGAGGGTCCTTCACATGATCGGGAGCCATGGAGCATGGTGGGTGACTGCCCGAGAGAAGCTTGCCCCTCCTGACCAGGGACCTACCTATACCTCAGGACTGCCACCCACTAACGGAAATACTGCAGGGGACTGCTCAACTTTTGGTGCGTGCAAAGCCGGCTCTTCTGTCCCCTCCCTGGCCAGGTTGTTTGTGAAAAACATGACTGTCAGATTTGGGAAGGGGGTCTGAATCTTCAGCTCTTTCCTTTCCTGTGATCATTGCTAATCCTGTCATCTGGAAGATCCAGTGGGAGAGCTAGCCTTGTGCTCATACAAGGGTTCTTATCCTGCATCCCTGAGTCTCACTTATCCTGCTGCCTGGCCCTGCTAGGGCTGAGGACAGTGATCTACATAGTCCTGGGAGGGGCCAGCACAGCACAGGAGGATGTGGCCCCTGCTTGCAGGAGCTGCTAAGCCAGAACAGCCTCCCATGTTCTTTCAGGGGGTGGGGATGGGGATGCTGCCCGAACTCACCTGCCTCTCGTTGTGTTTGCCATGGATCTCCACGAAATCTTCCAGTACCTTCACGGTGAGGTCCTCAGGAGAGAAGTGCTTCACATCCAAGAAGATGACAAACTTGTCCCGGTCAGATCGGACCTGAAACCCAAACCCACGTGTGGAGCTCCCCAAAGGGCCACCAGCTCCAGGGACAAAGGACAAGGAAACAGCTGTATGAGCCCTGATGGGTTGGATGAGACCAGACAAGGAAGAGCCCAGCCATCAGAACCGGTAGTCACTCCTCTACTTTCACAAGTCAAGAAGGCTGGTGTGTCCTGGGTCTGGGACTGTCACTTGGCCCCACAGGTAAGATTCCCCACTGACCGCCAGACCCAAGGACTGAGCAGTGCTGATTCATTGCTGGGTGTATACTGGGTCAGCCAACTGATTATAGGCTGGCTGGCTAATTGGTTATAGATTGGAGGGTTGCTTAGAGTAGAATGGCTGGTTGGTCAGTGGGTGCCTTGGCTGATTAGACTCCAAGTTATTGCTTATGGGTTAGCATAAGTGGCTTGGTCGTCGTCGTCAGACCACCCAGTTATAGGTTGTCCGGTTGTTTGGTTATGGTCTAGTGGCTGGTTATGATGGGTCTTAATGGGTTAAGTAGCTGGTTGATTCAGGGTAGCTGGTTGGTTATGGTTGATTAAGGGTGGCGGGTTCACTAAGGATTGTTTGCCTGGCTAGTTGGGACTGGTCAGCTGGTGGGACAAAAATCTGTGGTATATCCACAGCCCCAGGAGCCCACGTCCATACTACCAACCGTTTGGCCACACTACCGACTGCTAACACAAAGCATTTCCGGCTCCTCTCTTCCTACCCTGGCTAGAACCTGAATGTGGGCAATTTGCTTCCTTAGAGTCATGGCTGAATCTGCCCCGGGAGCCTTCTTTTGAAGCGAAGGGAGACAGCTCTTCCAGAACTGTGTCTCACATGGGTAGGGAGGGATGTGGCCATTCTTGGGGCATCCAGGAAGCTAGAAGGGAGCCCCAGCTACCGAAGGTTCCTGCCCTGTTGTCAGAAAGCCCCTCCTCTCTGGGCTTCAGGACATCCCACCCCCACACCAAGGGGAAAAAAAAGTACAGGGAGTGGCCGGCCCAGCACGTTTGCCTGTGCCACGTAACTTGCCTTGCCGGGGTTGTTCTTGGGGTTTCCAGCATGTGGTTGGTGCATTACAAACCACATATGGGTCATGAGCTGATGGGAGGAAAAGAGAGCAGTCGGGCTCGGGCTGGTTGGTCTCCTCCTCCGACCCCGTTCCCAGTGATGTGGGTGGCTTTGGCATAGGCATGTGGGCACCCACCCAGCCTCTACGGGGTACGAGGCTGGGAGAGGCAGGAACGTTGCTTGAGGAGAGCACAGGGTCGTAGCGCCCCCTCGAGGATCCCTAGCTGTTCTCTAGACAAGACCAAGACCCCTCTGAGCAACTAGGACAAACTGGTGTGGCTGCGTCTTACCTCAGAGATGCCGGAGTCCAACACTGTGCGGAAGAGAGACTGGCGGTAGTAGGGGCTGATGGTGGAAGACAGGAAGGGCAGCAGGTCGTATTCAAAAAGGCCCTCGCCGAAGAACTGGTCGAACAGTCGGCTGGGGTAGAAGGGCCCCAGGGCGCGCTTGAACCAAGGGTGCTGGATGGTGACGTCCATGTTCTGGTTGGTGATGCAGGGACCGAAGGCTGGCAATGAGTCAGGCAGGAGCCTCTGGGCAGTGCAGTGGCTAGCTAGCACTCTGGCCCTCCTTATATACGCCTGCACAGAATGGAGGAATTAAGGGATTTCCCAAAATGCCTACGCTCAGCTAGAGAGGGAGGCTGCACCGTCAGCACTGGAATGCTCACCCGCTGCCCAACCCCAGGGACACACGCGGGAGACAGCTCTCAGAACAGAGGTCGCCAAGAAGGTCTGGGGAGAGAGTCTTATCCTCCAGGCCTGAGACATCACTATTTCTTCACACCTTGTACTGAGGGATCCTCCTGGCCTCCTTTGGTGGAAGAATTCGGAGCCCTGTTTCACGGTTGAGGAGACCTAGGCACAGCTTAACGGGTCATCCGCCGAGGTCAAAACCTCCAGTGAAAGCACATCCTTCAAAGAAGAACACCCTTTTGTTTGTTTTTGTTTTTCCTGCTCAGAACAAAAATTACACAACTCACAAGGTTTCAAGGCAGGGAGAAGACAACGAAGAAACCAGCCAAGAATCCCATCCAAACCCTGCCCCGGTTCCTGCCCTTTCCGGGGTATCTGTATGCTGGATGTGATTCTGGACTTTCCCTTGTGCACCTCACTCTGCGCTCACCTCCCTGTGGCCAGCATCCTCAGCAAAGCCTCAAGTCTTCCCAGCATGACTTCGTGTCATGTGGGTATTAAACCAGCTGCTCCTGCCCAGTCCTGTAAACGCAAATCGCTCAGAGGTCTTCTAAGTTCTTATGGCCTCAGCCTGGGGCTCTCATCCAGGTCCCACCAGGTAAAAGACATCCCTGAACTCCAGCTGAATGTGGCACTGGCAGATGTGATGAAATTGTCTGGTGGGCCTCAAAGACCTTTGCCCTGAAAACTTGTCACCCCAAAGGAGTGATTTCCTGGGGTTCTAGAAGCAACGCTAGGGTGCACGTGGTAAGTGCTACAGGAAGCAATGGGCAATCCACAGTCTGCCTCTTGTTGACCATAACTTAGCAGCTCTCTAGACCACACTAGGAGGCAGGTCCAACATCACCTGCAGGGAATCTCTGTGTAGAGCAGAACAATGGTCTTCAGGAGGCAAAGCAGCCGTTCACTTTAACATGACTAAGTAGCTGGTGTTGGTTCAAACTTCAGGAGTCTGACCCAGGGCAGTTTGTTTTAGGCTTATTTAAGCACAGCACAATTTGGTGACATTTTCTGGAGATAATGAATTCACTCCCATGTGCACAGTAGAGCGCACATAAATCTCTTTGGGAATCAAAGCAAGCTAAATACATATCAGATATGACCACATCAACATTTTTTGTAAAACATGGATGGCAGGGCTGGAGAGATGGCTCAGGGGTTAAGAGCACTGGCTGCTCTTCCAGAGGTCCTGAGCTCAACTCCTAGCAACCACATGGTGGCTCACAACCATCTGTAATGGGATCCGGTGCCCTCTTCTGGTGTGTCTGAAGACAGTGACAGTGTACTCATATACATAAATAAATTTTTTTTCAAGTATGTATGACACCTCCTATACCTTTTGTGATGATGGGGGTCTATAGATTGATTGAGAAAAAGAAACTCATGATAAGGGTCCGGGGAAAGGTCTAGTGTGGTCTCCAGGCACATAGATACTGCCAAGGTCACCAGGCTAGAATACACGTCTGATCCTGGCTTTCTGGGAGAGTGACAGATATCGCATTCCTTCCCTTGAAGGAACGGCCCTGCGTGCTAAGATTCCAGGTTCTCCTGGTGCTTATCTGTGAGCACAGGCACCTCTATTTCCCCTACATCACCCCACTTTACAAACCAAGAAAGTGGGGCTTAGGAAGGCTCAACCGCATGACCACATCACTCCACTTGGAAGAACGGAAGGGCATCCAAGGCAGAGGACCCGGCTGCGTATTGATCTGGGGCTAACATCTAGGTAGTGGCAAGGGGTGAGTAGGGAGGGGCACCTTGCTATGTAGAGGGCCTGAGTTGGTAAGTTGAGAGGGGCTATGTCCTCCATGGGAGGCTCGGTCACACCAGGTCCATGGTCAGGGCTATTCGGGGCTGTCCTAGAGCTTGAGAAAAGACAAGACGGTAGTGTTCGTTTACAGTTGGTCATCTGGGGTTCAGCAAGATGGATCAGGAGGCAAGGGAGGTTGCAGCACAGCCCATTTCTGACCCATGAGAGGGTTGGAAGAGAAGATGGATTCCACAAAGTGAGCTCTAACCTCTGTACAAGGTGGCCACATATACATGCATACGTACACACACACACAATTATTATTACTATCAATTATTAATAACAAACAAAAAAACCCTATCAACTCTAACCTTTGGAGCCTGGTAGCTACTCCAGAAGCTAAGACAGAAGGATCCCAAGTTCAAAGCCGACCTTGGCTAGGGACGCTCAAGGTCACACCGAGTAGCTTAGTGAGTAGTCTCAAGAGAAAAGCAAGAAGGGCTTGGGGATGGGGCTCCGTGGGTAGAACGCTTGCCTGCCAAGCATGAAGCCCTGGGTTTGATCCCCAGCATCACAGAAACTAGGTGTGGTAGTGCACTCCCATAATCCTAACCCTGGCACTTAGGAGGCGGGGAGGCAGGAAGGTTGGGTGTTCAAGGTCCTTCTTGACTACTTAGCACATTCAAGGCCAGCCTGAGCTACATGAAACCCTGCCTATACTTAATCAATCAATCAATCAATCAATCAATCAATTAAATGGGCTGGAGAGCTGGCACTGACTGCTCTTCCAGAGGTCCTGAGTTCAATTCCCAGCAACCACATGGTGGCTCACAACCATCTGTAATGGGATCTGATGCGCTCTTCTGGTGTGCCTGAAGACAGCTACAGTGTACTCATACATAAACTAAATTAATCTAAATAAATAAATAAAGACTTGGGGGAAGATTATGGTAGTGGAACATCTACCTACTTAGCATGAATAAACCCCTAAGTTCACTCGCCAGTATCACACACACACATACACATGCACGTGCACACACACACACACATACACACAATAGTTTCAACATTTTTTTCATCTTTTTTTAATCATAGATTTATTTTTAAGTCACCCTGACTCCTTTAAATGCTGCATTAAGGACCAGGCATGGTGGCTCATGCTTTTAAGGCAGACATAGGCAGATCTCTGCGTTCGAAGCCAGCCTGGGCTACAGAGTCAGTTCCAGGACATCCAGAACTACACAGAGAAACCCTGTCTTTAAAACAAACAAAATAAATAAAAAAAAAAAAACAATGTTGGGTTAAGACAAAAGGACTGTGTATTTTCAATCCCCACCCACAGCACTGAACAGAGAGGACAATATTCTGTTCTGTCTCCTAAACAGACCCTGTGTGTGGACGGAGACCAAGCTGGTACTGCATGCAGGAATAAGGCCAAGGTACCAGCCTGAGACGTTCTCCTGCGGGTCACACGGTTTAGTGTCATGGAGGATAAAGGGAGGATAAAGCAAGCTTTGATACCCCTCATATTCCTGCTCCTAGAAAGATGCTGGATTCCTACGTGCTACGGGCTCCGTGGGCTATGAGAAGCTCAGCTCTCACCACAGGGCTTGCTGTCGGCATAGCCAGGCCTGAGAACACACTGAACAGTGAAGTCTACAGAGGGAAACTAGAAGGTCCCACCCGTTCTACCTCAGCTCAGGTTCCTGTGTGAGCATCCTGTGCCTTCTGGGATACAAAGCCACACTCTGGGTGACTTAAACAACCCAGACGTGTTGTCCTGAAGCTCTGGAAGCTAGACATCCGCAATGTATCTCTTGGAGCTAAAGTCTAACATCCCACCGCTCCAGTTCTCACTCTCTTAGCTTCTTAGAAAGATTTGTCTCAGCCAGACAATGGTGGCACACACCTTTAATCCCAGTCCTCGGGAGGCAGAGGCAGGTGAATCTCTGTGAGTTTAGGGCCAGCCTGGTCCATAGAGCTAGTTCTAAGACAGCCAGGGCTCCACAAAGAAACCCTGTCTCAGGGTCCCCAGTAGAGGGATGGGGTCACCAACCAACTTTCAAAATTTCTGACCCAGAATTGTTCCTGTCTGAAAGAAATGCAGGGACAAAAATGGAGCAGAGATTGAAGAAAAGGCCATCCAGGGACTGGCCCAACTTGGGATCCATCCAATGGGTGGGCACCAAACCCTGGCACTATGACTGATGCTCTGTTGTGCTTATAGACAGGAGCCTAGCATGGCTGTCCTCTGAGAGGCTCTACTGAGGCAGCTGACTGAGACAGATGTAGATCTTTACAGCCAACCATTGGACTGAGGTCAGGGACCCCCATGGAAGAGTTAGGGGAAGAATTGAAAGACTGAAGGGAATGGCAACCCCATAGGAAGACCAACAGCGCCAACTAACCTGGACCCCTAGAAGCTCCCAGCCACCAACCAAAGAGCATACATGGGCTAATTCGAGGTCCCTGTAACATATGTAGCAGAAGACTGCCTTGTCTGGCCTCAGTTGAAGAGGATGGGCCTAATCCTATAGAGACTTGATGCCCCAAGAGAAGGGAGATGCTGGCGGCAGGAGCACCCACTCAGAGGCAAAGGGGAGGGAGAATGAGATGAAGAATTCTGGGACGGGAGCAACATCTGGAATATAATAAAGAAGATGATTGATAACAAAAAATAAAGAAACCCTGTCTCAAAGAGAGGAAGGAAGGAAGAAAAGAAGGAAGGAAGATAGATAAGTAGGTAGATTGATTGATTGATTGATTGATTGATTGATTGATTGATTGATTTGTCCCTGCATACTACAATACCAGCTTTCCAGGCAAGATGAGCTTACTGCTGTAACAGTGCCATGTCTGTTACAGAAGCAACCAAACACCTTCTGCATAGGATTGAGACCAGCTCAACTCCTGCAAACCTCATGAAAAGCTCATGGCGGATGAAGGCCTAGGTGCTAGCACGAAACCGGCTACTACGTTTCACTAAATGGACACATTGTCAAACCACCTTCTAAATGCTGACCTTCAGACCCATAGAGCAGTGCTGCTCTCACCCTGCCTCAGAGAAACTCCTTTTTGCTACAAGTAACAACCTGCGCAGACTCCTAACAAGTCAGAGTACTGAGACTAAGTCAATGAGGAGACTAAGTGACAGTTGAGTAGCACCGAGGAAATGGGACGTTTACGTCAACATCCACACCTAAGTCACAAGGAGCATCGCAGAAGAAGGGGCGAAAGGGATATAAACTGTGGGATGCTGGCATCTGGACATGACATGGTCCATGTTCCTATGAACACACAGTAGCTACCTGAACAGAACCAAGACAGTCACCCTTTCAGAAAAGAACAAAACTGCTATTGGCAGTTGGTGGCTTCTGAGCAAAAGGGAGTCATTTTTGGGGGGGTGTAGCCAGGCTTGAGCGGATGCCTGTGCACAGCCATGAGCGTGCAGACGGTACTGTAGGACTCAGTGAGTTACAAAGACACAACATAAAAGAAGCCAGGAAGGCAGGAAGGAAAGTATTGGGGGCTCAAAGGAAGTGGGAGGGTAGATTGGGGGTGGAGATGATCAAGATGGGTTTTTTTTTTTTTTTTTTTTTTTTTTTTGGTTCTTTTTTTCGGAGCTGGGGACCGAACCCAGGGCCTTGCGCTTCCTAGGCAAGCGCTCTACCACTGAGCTAAATCCCCAGCCCTGATCAAGATGTTTATATTGATGTATGAAACTGTCAAAGAATGTTCAAAATGGGAGAAGGAGGAGCTGGGATCAGCCCTGTACCCCAAGACAGCCGCACTTTCCTTCTTCCAAGTGTAACTCTTGGGATCGGGGATCTAGGAGCTTTTAACTCACCTTTGTCCTGTGAGATGACACGATCCAGGTTCTAAAGCTTATAACGTGGATGACCATTGTTCTGCCTGCCACAGTTAAGGATATCTGTAAAATGAGCTGTCACAGAGGGTAGCTTCTAGCCTTCTTACCTTTATGTCACTAGGACAAGGACCAGCTTACAGCAAGGGGGTCATGGGACACCCAACTTCATTCATCTTGCATTTTAATTTTTTAAGATTTATTTATTTTATGTATGAGCACACTGTCTTCAGATATACCAGAAGAGGGCATCAGATCCCATTACAGATGGTTGTGAGCCACCGTGTGGTTGCTGGGAACTGAACTCAGGACCTCTGGAGGAGCAGTCAGTGCTCTTAACTGCTGAGCTTTCTCTCCAGCCCCAGATCTTAAGTTTTTTGAGGACTCCTATTTTCACCTTCAGGCTCCATGGCCTCTCCTCCAGCCAAGGCTGAGCCCCTGCCCACAGCCACCTAGCTGCGTGTAAAATGTCTTCAGTCCTTGACTAGTTGAATGCTATCTACAAAATATACACTTTTTTCCCAGCCAAGGTCTCACAGGCCTTTCTTCAAACAGGCAATCACTACAGAGCTAAACTGGACTCAAACTCGAGATTCCTCTGCCTCAGTTTCCCAAGTGCTGGGCTAACAGGTGTTTGGCTCCTTGAAGGGTCTGTCCCTGCTTGCTACTATACCGACCGTCCAGGTGAGATGTGGACACACCATGATGTCACAGCATGGCTATGGGAACCCTAAAGTTACCGTGAATAATTCAAAGACAAAACATTTACTCTGTGGAGAAAATTTTAGGAGCTGCTAATCCCAAAAGTATCATTGCCCAGTGTCTGGCCAGGCATGTTTCTGTTCTGGAAGGTTCTGCTTTAGCTGTAGGGGAAGCCATGTGCCCTTAATCCTAGCACTCAGGAGGCAGAGGCAGGAAATATCTCTGTGAATCCAGTCTGGTCAACTTAGCAAGTTCCAGCCATGACTACCTAGTGAGACTCTGTCTCTAAAGGGGAGGGTGGGGAGCAGGCTGGAGAGATGAGTTGAAGAGTAACAGTGTTTACTGCTCTTCCAGAGAACCTGAGTTTGGTCCCCAGCACCCACCACAGTCAGCCACAATCACATGTAACTCCAAAACAAAATCAAATGCCCTCTTCTGGCCTCCATGGGCACCCTCACACATAGCATTAACTCACACAGACTTGCATGTACACATAAATAAAATGAATCCCGGAGGCAGGGGGTCAAGACATTTCTCTGTGTAGCCCTGGCTGTCCTGAAACTCGCTCTGTAGACCAGGCTGGCCTCGAACTCAGAGATCCCCCTGCCTCTGCCCCCTGAGTGCCGGGATTAAAGTCATGAGCCACCACCACCCAGCCTAAAATACATCTTCTAAGGCACTAAATAAGCTTCATATGAAAAAGCTTTGCTAATATGACACCTGAGAGGGGACAGTGTCCCCAGTTAACTCTGTTGAGAAAAAAATTTGCCTAGAGAAAAATTCTCCGCCATTCTCCACGCATCTTCAAAAGATGGCAAAGGGCCCGTACCTGTTGATTCTGGTGTCACACATGTTATCTGAGCAAACAGGTGTCAGTGTTCCATGGTTCACACGGGTGAGCTGAGCCCCCAGGTTCACACTCAAGGTCCTAACCTTCAATACCTTTAGAGGGTGTGTTAAGACAAGGCCTTTCAGAGGCTAACAAATGTGGACACAGGCAGAGCCTAATCCAACCCGTAGAATATATCTGGACATATAGAACAAGACTGGAGATGTACACAGGAAAGACCACATCAAGACTCAGCCAAAAGGATGCTCTGCAGGCCAAACAGGGAAGCCTCAGGGACCATGGGCTCCACTAATGTCTTCACCTTGGACATCTGCAGTTGCCCCCACCCCTTCACTAAGATTTTGCTTTCTGCACACCAACCGTGGTCAGAAGCATGATATGGAAGGTTTCGGGGTGGAGGGAGGGGAACCAGGAGAGAGCATCTGTGTGTTTTGAAGCACATACTGTTCCGACGAGTCTGCTGCGTAGCATCCGTCTGCCCAGTGTCTCTGAGCTATGTGCTACCAGCCCTCAGTCACCTCCAAAGTGTGAATTGTCAGAGACAGACTATTGTGACATCCCAGTGTTCCTGTGCTGTCCCCCCCCACCCCTTTTACTTGCTAATCCCCCACGACAAGCATAGCAATGCTGACGACTGGAAAAACCAGCGAGAAGCTGAGAGGCCTCTCGTGGATGAAAAGGAGAAAGTGCTTAACTCCACAGAGATTGCCAGACTCTAGTAAGAACATCCCAGCCGTGAAACTGGGAGGCAGGGGTCGGGAATTCATGCTGTCACCCCTCAGACTGCAGTGACTGTGGAAAGAGCCCCCATCCCAGGGCTTGGTACCCTACAAGGTGGGTCTAAGGTCTTAGAACGTACTTCTGCCTGCCTGTGGGGAGAACAGAGGGGTCCCTAACCTTGTCCCACAGCCCTGCAGGCTTGCTGTGTAGAGAGCTCACTGTCTCCCGCATGGGCAATGGCTACAAAGCTTTCCTGAGATGGATCTGAAAGTCCAGAACTCCTCTTGGGGGCTCAGAAGAATCCCCGTTACTCCACAGATCTGCTCGAATCAACGGATTTCAAATTATCTCATTTGTGGGGCCGGTGGGGAGGGGGAGCTATTGGATCAGAGCTAATTCCGGAACCCTTGGGACCTTTTGTACTTTACAGCAGGTTTAAAGTTTAAGATTGTGAAACTGAGCCCAAACCAGACATCTTGTTTAAGTGCAAACATTGGCCTGTGCCTGACATACGTCACTGAATAGCAATGTACTCGTCTTCCTAACTGCTAATCGCTTTAAAAATGGGAATGGGGAAAAAAAAACGCCATTATCCACAGCTAACATTTGATTCCACTGGAACTAATTTTGTCCCGTGAAGGGTGAAGTGTTCCTAAAACAAGCAACCCGTGTGCATTCTGCCACCAGAGGGGTGACAGGCTTAATTCCCTGCTTCTCTTTGGCTTACACCAGTTGCCAGCTTTACACTTGAGCTGTGGGACACTATTAAGAAAAGTTTGGCCTTCAGGAGTACAACCACAGCGGCGCTGGCCAGCAGTTTCGACCCCTTGACTTGACCTTGGGAAGCGGCCAGCCCAGCATATCCCATCAACATGACGTCCCACTAGCAGGCTGAAAAAAAAAATCTATTTCCCCAAAACCAAAGAAAAACAAAATACCAATCTCCTAGGGGAGAGAATCTGAGAAAAGACATGATTCCCTCTATCTGGAAATTTATATCCTGGATCCATGCTGGAGAACGAGGCTGTTAAAGCCTAGATGCGAATAGCTACCTACTTCTGTCCAGCCTCTGGGACAATCCAGGCTGTAGGGAAAAGGGAAAACCTACAAGGTAGGCCTCAGGCTGCTTAAGCGGCAGGAGCACCAGTCACTCTAGATCAAGGGATGAAGAGTGTGGGCTTGGTGCCAGATATTATGAGGGTAGAAGAGGTTCCAGGAGCCAGGGTGAGACAGAAATGGAGGGCGTTAGAGAAGAACCCCAGTGGACCACGTGTTTGGACTACGGCTCTACTGCGTGCCGCGTGTGCTGAGCGTGGGATGTGTGCTTGATTGTGTGTCTGTGATGTGTGGGGTATGTGATCTGAGTGATACACATGTGGCATATATGTAATATGTGTGTACTTCATGTGTGTGCTTCTGTGTCTATGGAGTGGGGTAGGGTAGAGTTGGGGGTAAATATGTATGTGTGTGAAAGTGGAGTGTAAGCCTCCACCATGGAGACCTTCTTCTCCAGTGTCTAAGCACATCTGGCAAGAAGGCCCTAGTGGGGGCTGGAGAGATGGCTCAGTGGTTAGAGCACTGGCTCCTCTTCCAGAGGTCCAGAGTTCAATTCCCAGCAACCACATGGTGGCTCGATCTGTAATGGGATCCCAAGCCTTCTTCTGGTGTGTGTGAAGACAGCGACAGTGCATTCATATGCATAAATAATTCTTCTAGGGACTTGCTTCCGGGCACTCCCATCAGCCTTCCACCCAACCTCAGCGTTCTGGCTCGGCTGCACACAGCTCAGCCATCCCACCCTGGCTGAGCTGACATATGCTTGATCCTGAGGATTCCCGCGACGCCAGCAGTCTGCTGCGCAGTCAGAAAACCTCGCTCGATTTTCCACCCCAGGGGCCAGGGCTCCTGTACAAAGCAAGCACAGAACGACCAGCATTGTGGTGGGACAGCAGGAATGCGCCCAGCTAAGCCCTGGCCCCAGCCTCAGGGGTCAGCGGGTCAGACAGGACGCTCCATTGCAGAAACCATCACATCCGGGAAAGGAACGAGGGCCAGCCATGCCTGCCAACCCCTCTCAGGGCAAAGCCATGGCTGCGCATCGGTGGGATGCCCCCACCAAACATCTGAAGAGGCCAGCGTGGGAGTGGACCAGCAATCATCCCACCTTACCCTCGTTAAGGACTCAGACGGACCCTGGCTCCGCACATCTGGCTCACGGTTCCCACCCCCTCTGCTCCCTCATACTTAGTGTCATTGATTTTGACATAGGGGTAAAATGCTGTCTCGGTGGTTTTATTTTCATTACAAAAATATTCATGGGTCTCGGAGGTAGGAAAAACAGCACAATGGGCATCGGGCCAGATTCAGAAATTGGGGGTTTGCCCCAAGTGCTGCTCTTCCTCTCCTCCTCCTCCTCCTCCTCCTCCTCCTCCTCCTCCTCCTCCTCCTCCTTCTCCTTTTCCTCCTCCTTCTTCTCCTTTTCCTCCTCCCCCTCCTCCTCCCCCTCCTCCTCCTCCTCCTCCTCCTCCTTCTCCTTTTCCTCCTCCTTCTTCTCCTTTTCCTCCTCCCCCTCCTCCTCCCCCTCCTCCTCCTCCCCCTCCTCCTCCTCCCCCTCCTCCTCCTCCCCCTCCTCCTCCTTTTCCTCCTCCTCCCCCTCCTCCTCCTCCTTTTTCTCCTCCTCCTTCTCCTTTTCCTCCTCCTCCTCCTTCTCCTTTTCCTCCTCCTCTTTCTCTTCCTCCTCTTCCTCTTTCTCCTCCTTCTCCTTCTCCTTCTCCTTCTCCTTCTCCTCCTCCTCCTTCTCCTCTTTCTCCTTCTTCTCCTCCTCCTCCTCCTTCATCATCATCATTTATTCAATTATTAGTTATTTGTTTTGTTTTGTTCTGTGGGTTTTTGGGGTTTTTTGTTTTGGTTTGGTTTGGGGTTTTTTTGTTTTTTGTTTTGTTTTGTTTTTGTTGTTTGGTTGGTTGGTTTTTTGCAGTTTTGGGGGGGTTTTGTTGGTGGTGGTGGTGGTTGTTTTGTTTTGTTTTTTGACAAGGGCCCACTATATAGCCTTGGAACTCATTATATAGAGCAAGCTGAACTCGAACTCACAGAGCTCTGCCTGTCTCTGCCTCCCAAGTATTGGGATTGAAGGGAGGATCCACCACCACACCCAGCCTATTAATCATTTAAAGCAAAACCCAGTCACCAAACCTCTGCTGTCTTTCATGTTCCAGGCAATTCTTTTAAAAATACATGCATTTCCTGGTAAGAGCACAAGATCCATAGTGTAGCTGGCATGACCAGATACTGCCTGCAACTACCTGCATCAAATGATCCTGATTATTCCACGTGGGTCCTTTTGTATTGATCTCAGATACCCCTAGCCCCACTCCCTGCTCTGGTTCTCTCTCTTTTTTTTTTTTTTTCCTTTTCTTTTTTCCGGAGCTGGGGACCGAACCCAGGGCCTTGCGCTTGCTAGGCAAGCGCTCTACCACTGAGCTAAATCCCCAACCCCCCTGCTCTGGTTCTTATGCAAAGCTTTATTTTATTCTGTTTGATCTCATTGTATCTTTGGTTTTTGAGACAGAGGGTTTCTCCATGTCGAGCCTGGCTGTCGTGGAACTCACCATCCTGTAGACCAGGCTGACCTTGAACTCACAGAGATCGCCTGCCTCAGCCTCCTGAGTGCTGGGATTAAAAGCACGCACCATCACCTCCTAGCTTATGCAAAGCCCTTCTAACACTGCTTCTGCATCATGGAAAAGCCATGTCTGCCTTTTTCTTTTTACCTACTCAGCCTGGCTTAGTTACTGCCTTATCCTAGGTCCCTGAAACCAGAACCTAGGGCAACATTTAGGTGTGGATATGTCATAAGCAGAACGAAGGGTCATGTGAGAGTAGACTATGATGGCTGCCTTTGCCTAGAATCTCTCAGGGCACCATATGGTGCTTCTTGGCATCTCTCTCACTAGAAAGATCTCCTCCATAGAGCAAGAAACACTGCCTCCACTTCTTCCTGGTCCTCCCTCCACCCCACCCCCATCCTTTGGGTCTGTAATGTCTTGAATACTTGATGCCCGGCTGGTGACGCTGTTCTGGTTAGCTGTAGAATTTGTGGAGTCATGAAGCCTAGCTAGTGGGTAAATCAACCTTTTTCCGCCTCCTGGTTGGTTATGACGTCAACAGCTGCTCATCCTCACATCCTGCCCCGTGCTCTTAGTTCCATGAGGAGCTGAATCCCAGAGCCAAAAAGAAACCTTCCTCAAGTTGCTTCTGACAGGTGCTTTGTCGCAATGACAGAAAAGTTACAAATGTAGCCAGACTTGGGGGGAACGGGAGAGCTGGAATCCAGGTAGGTCAATCTGTGGTGTTGCTGGTCACGTGAATGAGATCAGAAAAGGAAAATTTCGTGACATGTATTTACCACAGTGTGTAACTATCCTACCTTTAGAGGAATCTGGGCACACCTGCTGAACCCTTCTGGAGGTGGGGAGTTACCATATAGGACACCCCAAAGATACCTCTCCCACACACAGCAGATGAGGATACGCACCAGGGAGCAGAGCAGCTTCAAGGGAACAAACCCATGCTTCAAAGCCATAGCAACCTTCTTGGTCAGACTGAGGCATCTTCCACAAACAGAGCAGACGCTTCCTCTTGGCATCCACTCTGGTTGCTTTTTTTTTTTTTTAAGATGTAGGTATGTATGTATGTATGTATGTATGTATGTATGTATGTATGTATGTATGTATTTATGAGTACACTGTTGCCATCTTCAGACTCACCAGAAGAGGGCACCAGATCCCCGTTGCAGATGGTTGTGAGCCACCATGTAGTTGCTGGGATTTGAACTCAGGACCTCTGTTGGAGCAGTCAGTGCTTTTTTTTTTTTTTTTTTTTTTTTTTTGAGCTGGGGACCAAACCCAGGGCCTTGTACTTGCTAGGCAAGCGCTCTACCACTGAGCTAAATCCCCAACCCCACAGTCAGTGCTCTTAACCACTGAGCCATCTCTCCAGTCCCCACTCTGGTTGCTTTTACAGGTAGCAAATGACTCCAAGGAGGGGTTTTTTGGCATACCTCACATTGATTTTTCTGGGCTATGCAATTCGTCCAGTGATGAGACAGGAAATGGAAGCAGGCCAGGTAGTCAGCTAAGTCAGGCACCTCAAAGCTGCAGTTCTGAGAATATCCTCACTGGAGACCAGAACACCAAGGAGACCATTCTAGTTCCCTGTTTTTTCCACACTTCTGCCTAGAGGATGTACCTGATGTCCTGAAACTGGAAGGAGGCACCTGGTCACCTCACAATTGGGCCAACTGCATTGAGCAGCTCACATCCCTCCCCCTACTTAGTTTCTGCCCAAAATCCTTTAGAAAGCCCCAGAGTTCATGGTCCCCTGTTTCCTGCAATTCAGGAACTCTGGACCCTCCATCCCTGCTCTCCCTCCCTCCCTGTGAAGCTCCTACTTATGAATCTATATCAAATTTATTCCTTTTTTAAAATATCTTACTTACTTAATGTATATGAGTACATTATAGCTCTCTTGAGATACACCAGAATCTGTTACAGATGGTTGTGAGTCACCATGTGGTTGCTGGGAATTGAACTCAGGACCTCTGAAAAGGCAGTCAGTGCTCTTAACCGCTGAGCCCTCTCTCCAACCCTTAAATTTATTCCTAAAGAGTACCCTATGTGGGGGCTGGAGAGAGGGCTCAGCATGTAAGAGCACTTGAGCGCTCTTCCTAGGTGGTCTTGAGATCAATTCGGAAACCACAGCGTAGCAGCTCACACCCATCTGTAATGGGATGTGTTTCCTTCTGATTTGCGTAAAGACAGAGCACTCATATTCCTAAAATACATAAATAAATCTTTTTTTAAAAAAAGACTTTCTTATATAATCCATAAATTCTTCAGGTTTTCACGACAAAACAAAAACAAACAAACAAAAAAAACCCAAAACAACCAAAAACAGAAAAGCCTCTAGCTCAGGGTGGCTTTAGGTGACATTTGGTTTGCTGGTACCCTTGCCTCCCAACCCAAGTTCACCAAGAGCCAAGAAAGTTTCCACGGCTCTCAAAGACACCCCAACATTTGCATTTCGTCAAGATGTTCACACTTTCCTGTCCTGAGCAATAAAAGATATTGGCTATGCTTAGGTTCAGGGTTCTGCTCTGAGAAGACATCCCAGGTCATCCAGGTGTCCCCAACGACAAGATGGCTGCAAAGTCCCGGGAGAGAAAGGCTCAGAAATCCAGCATCCTCAGCGCAGATGGCCGTGGGTCAGGGCACCCTGCTTCTTGGGAAAACCTTCCTTGCTGGCCCACTATGGATTCAGACAACAGAACCTTTCTGCTGATCACCAGAAAAGCAGCCGTACCTTCGTGGCCACATGTTTCTCACAGGGAGCTAAGCATCTGTGTTCATCGGACTGACAGCCAAGTGCGTCTTTGAGGGAGACTCAGCTCCATCTTGCTCTGCTTGGCTAATCCCACTGTGTGCAGTGACCTCAAGGTTCTCCCTTGATGGAGGATGGGTAAGAGTTTCCTTCCTTCTCAAGGCTGCATTATGCCCTCTCCTGCTGATTGGCCACACCTTAGGAGGAGCCTGGGGATCCTGGTGGGAAGTAGTCAGGCCAAGATCTGGGCCTCAGGGAACTCACAAAAGAAGAGCAAGCTTTAAGGAGCCTGAGTGAGACAGGACCCCATAGTTCAGTTGGTAGGGTGCTTGCCTGGCATGCATGAGGTTCAGGGTTCAATACTGAGCACTGGTTAAAATAGGGAGGGTACTGCATGCCTGTGATCATATTATGTGGGTAGATGCTAGAGGCAGGAGAATTAAGATATAAAAGCCTGGCTGCATAGTGAATTGGAGGCTAGCCTGGGCTACAGGAGACCCTGGCTTTGTGGTCACACACCTTCCTTGCTGCAGGAAAAGCTACTGTTATGGTTCCACTCCTACCCTAGTCGGCCATGTTCTCCCCCTAGGGCCCCAGAATGCTGCAACAGGAAGCTGGCCCACAGTGACACAACTGGATTCTCCCCAAAAGTTTGAAGCTAAAGTGGATCCCAAAATCTCCAGGAAATAGTTTAGGTGGGAGTGCAGATGGCAGGATTTGCACCCAAGGAGCCAGAAGGTGTACCCTCACTGTGCCAACTTCCAGAGTACTGGAGGCTTTTCTGTGCACAAGAACCCAGCCCCAGAGCCCAGAATGCACCCGACTCCGGGCTCCAGATGGATTGAGGTTCTATTTCCAGGGAGCCTCCAGGTCCTGATGCTGCAGATGATAGAGAGCCCCGCTGTTGACAGAGGGCTGGTGGAAGTGCTGTCTTCAGGGAGTTCTAGACATGGGGAGGAGAAGGAAAGGCCACCTGCAAAGACATTTACATCACCAAAGTCAGGTATGGGGCCCAGAGGAAATGAATTCACCTCCAAGAGTATCCATGAACAAGGAGAAAATTCTTCATTGATGATAGGTAGGACTATGCAAAGCCATGTAGGTCTGGAAGAAACTCTCACACTTTCTAGAGGAATACCTGGGGCAAAAAGGGTGAATGGGGGGTTGGGGATTTAGCTCACTGGTAGAGCGCTTGCCTAGCAAGCACAAGGCCCTGGGTTCGGTCCCCAGCTCTGAAAAAAAAAGAAAAGAAAAAAAAAAAGGGTGAATGGGCACAAAATCCAGGCTTCAACCTAAAATTCTTTGAGATAAGGTTGCCATACAGACCTTCTTGACTGTATGCCATGACTGTGTGAGGCTTCACTGTGCTGTTGGTTCTTGAGACTCCCGTTACGGCTGTGCCCTGCAGGACGTGTGCAACAGGCATCTGCAGTGTTGCCTCATTTAGGTGTCTTTGCCTTAGGCCATTGTGCAGAATCCCCAAGTATGATGGTTTGCTATGCTCGGCCCAGGGAGTGGCACTATTAGGAGGTGTGGCCTTGTTGGAGTGGGTGTGGCCTTGTTAGAGTGGGTGTGGCCTCATTGGAGTAGGTGTATCACTGTGGGCATGGGCCTTAAGACCCTCATCATAGCTGCCTGGAAGCCAGTATTCTGCTAGCAGCCTTCAGATGAAGACGTAGAACTCTCAGTTCCTCCAGCACCATGCCTGCCTGTACGCTGCCATGTTCCCACCTTGATAATAATGGACTGAACCTCTGAGGCTGTAAGCCGGCCCCAATTAAATGTTGTCCTTTATTACACTTGCATTAGTCATGGTGTCTGTTCAAAGCAGAAAACCCTAAGACAACAGGGAAACAGAACCAAAGGGAGATGACAGGTCGTAGCTAAGTAGACAGACAGACAGACAGACAGACAGAGTCTTTTTTTTTTTAAAGATTTATTTGTTTTACTTAGGAGTACACCGTCTCTGTCTTCAGACACACCAGGAGAGGGCATCAGATCCCATTACAGATGGTTGTGAGCCATGTGGTTGCTGGGAATTGAACTCAGGACCTCTGGAAAAGCAGTCAGTGCTCTTAACCTCTGGGTCATTTTGCCAGCCCCAGACAGACAGAGTCTTAGTTTCATTTATATCACTGTGATAAAAAAAAAAAAAAAAAAAAAAAAAAAAAACATCCTGACAAAAGCAACTTAGGGGAAAAAGAAGGGTTTTTTGTTTTGGTTTGGTTTGGTGTTGCTGTTGTTTGAAACAGAGTCTTACTGTGTAGCCCTGGCTGGCCAGGAACTCACTCAGTAGACCAGGTTGGCCCTCCATCTCAGAAATCCACCTGTCTCTGCCTTCTGAGTGCTGGGATTGAAGGTATGTGCCAACAGCAACTATTTTATTTTCGAGATGTATTTTCATTTGTGTGTGTGTGTGTGTGTGTGTGTGTGTGTGTGTGTGTGTGTTGCTATTCCACTTTTGTGTGGATGTCCAAAGAGGCCATGTAAAGGCATCAGATTCCCTCGACCTGGAGTTACAGATGGTTGAGAGCTACCCAATGTGGGTGCTGGGAACCAAACTCAGGTCCTGTGGAAGAGAGGCAAATGCCTTCAACTCCAAAGGGTTTTTCCTAGTTTAGAGTTCCAGGTAACAGTCCATGCTAGCAGGGACGTCATACCAGCAGGAGCTCCAGAGAACGAATCACAATCAACAGTTGGGCAAGCACAGAGAGCAATCAACACAAACATTCCAATGCTAAGCTCCTACTCGCCTTTTCATCCGAGCCAGGGCCCAGCCCGTGAATGCGGTCACCCACATTCAGGGTGGGCTCTTCCTCTTTAGCTATCTGGAATTTAAAAAAAGAAAAAGGAAAAGAAAAAAAAAAAACCTCCCACTGGGTGTGGTGGCATATGTTTTTTTTTTTTGTTGTTTTGTTTTGTTTTGGTTTGGTTTGGTTCTTTTTTTTGGAGCCCGGGACCGAACCCAGGGCCTTGCGCTTGCTAGGCAAGCACTCTACCACTGAGAGAAATCCTCAACCCCGGCATATGTTGTTAATCCCAGCACTTGGAAGGCAGAGGCAAGAGGATCTCTGTGATCCTGACCTGAGCCTGATCTCTGTGAGTTCGAGGCCAACCTGCTCTACAGAGCTAGTTCTGAAAGAATAAAAAATGCAGCTAAGAAGTCAGAAGTTTGGGCTGGAGAGATGGCTCAGAGGTTAAGAGCACCCGACTGCTCTTCCAGAGGTCATGAGTTCAATTCCCAGCAACCACATGGTGGCTCACAACCATCTGTAAAGAGATCCGATGCCCTCTTCTAGTGTATCTGAAGACAGCTACAGTGTACTTATATATAATAAATAAAAATAAATCTAAAAAAAAAAAGTCAGAAGCTTAAAAAAGCCCTAAATACCTCAAATTCCAGACCCTGCCCTCTACCTGTAAGTAAAAGGTCACATTTCTTGAGCCTGCTCCCCCCAGGATCCAGATAAAAGGGTTTAAGATAGGTGATCCCAACCTAGTAAAGATAAGAGGAAGCTTCTCCCAGGAACTAGCGGACCATAAAGTTAGATTAGAATCTTAGAGGACAACCTTGAGAAGCAGGAAGCTTCTCCTAGGAACTAAAGGGAACACAAAGTTAAGCAATCTTGAGAGACAGGAAGCTTCTTGTGATTTTCCAGTGATACCACCCCTGCCCCCTTGGGTTGTGGTTTCTCCCTTTAAATACCCTTTCTCCCAGCCTCTCGGGGTCGACACCTCTGTCTCCTGCGTGGGATATGTGTCGGCCCGGAGATCTCCGTAATAGATCTTTGTAATAAACCTCGCCTTTGCGTATTACATCCAAAATGGCCTCTCTGTGTCTGGGGTCCGCGATTTCCCGAGACTTGAGTAAGGGTCTCTTTTCAGGGATCTTTCAGTTCCAGGGCAGTCAGGGCTCCACAGAGAAACTCTGTCTTGAAAAACAACAACCAAAGGATATTAATTCTCTTGACCAAAGGACTTTCTATGGTGACCCCTGCAATGAGCCAAGATCCAGAGGGTCCCAGAAACAAGGCTTAAGGACTTTAAAAGAATATCCATTCAAGGGGTTGGGGATTTAGCTCAGTGGTAGAGCATTTGCCTAGCAAGCGCAAGGCCCTGGGTTCGGTCCCCAGCTCCGAGAAAAAAAAAAGAGAATATTCATTCGATATCCATTTTTTTTGTTGCTCTACCAGACTGCTTGAGACCAGATAATTTATAAAGAGCAGAGACTTATTTGGACCAAGGTTTTTGAGGTGGAGAAATCAAGGAGCATAGGTTTGGCACCTGACAAAGATCTTGGTGCCACATCATGCCACAACAAAACACAAAGCAGAAGGGCAGGGAATAGGAAAGAGGAAAAGCATGCGACCCCTGCAATGGCTATTCCTAGTTGTCACTTTGACTACACTTGGAATGAGCTACAATCTAGAATTGGAGGGCTCACCTGTGATCCAGGTCTTGAGGCTGGAAGACACAAGTTTTGAAAGGTAAAAGTTTTAAAGTTGCCCCCCTAGACACAAAGTTTAGAGCAGAAGAAACAGGTTAGGCCTCAGAATTGTATGTTCCAGGAAGCTTCTCCTAGGAACTAATGGACCATGAAGTTAAACAATCTGAGAAGCAGGAGACAGCTTCTCCTAGGAAACAATCTTGAAAAAACAGAGAGTTTTTCCTTGTGATTTTTCACTGTTATTCTACACACCTTCCAATGACGCCATCCCTGCCCCCTCGGGTTGTGGTTTCTCCCTTTAAATACCTCTTCTCCCAGCCTCTCAGGGTCGAACTCCACTGCCCCTGTGTGGGATATGAGTCTCTACCCCAGTGCACTGGTTCCTATCAATAAACCTCATGTGATTACAACAAGGATGGCCTTGTGTGTGTTCTTGGGGGGTCGCGTCATCCCGAGACTTGAGTGAGGGTCTCCCCGCTCTGGGGGGGTCTTTCAGTTTCTGACCTGGATCTTGGCATGGAGATCTTGAGACATGGTGGCTATGAAAAGCTTAGACCCAGGAAAGGGAGTGAATGCCTTTAATCCCAGGAGACTGAGGCAAGGAGATCTCTGAGTTCAAGGTCAGCCTGGAACAAAACAAGTCCCAGATCCACAGGTGGTGATACACACCTTTAGTCTGGGCCACACCTACTGCTGGAGACCTGCATAAGGACATTGGAAAAAGGAAGATTCACTCTTCTTCCCCTGGCTTGCACTTACTTGCCAGCACATGTGGTGGAGTCTGCTTCTACAGAAGACCAGCTCAAACACCCAGCCTCGTGGGACTGAGCAACTACTAGATCCTTGGACTTCCCATCCACAGCTGACCATTTTTGGGGAGTTGGGACTGTAGACTGTAAGTCAATCCAATAAATTCCCTCACTATATAGAGACTATCCATACATTCTGTGACTCTTGAGAACCACGATTAATACAACACCCAAGCATCTGGCTCCCAAGTCTTTACTGACAACATTGAACCTGTGAGATTTTGTGAAAAACACTAGACCCATGACACCTTTATCAGGACCCTGACCCCACCATCACCATAAATAGCAGTATTCATCTGGTCACCCTCTTGGTTCACACCTTGAAAATGCCCCTCCTCTCCACTAGGTGGCACTGGGGACTAGGTTTCCCACATGAGATCTGCCTGGGCAGGCTGCGGCAGCTGGACTGACTGCTTTGGTGAGAAGTGGGCAGAACCCAGCAGAAACCCACCAGCCATGGTTTCTTTATACCCAGGCAACCCAAATAAAAGTCTTTCCCCTGATTGCCCATGGCCTCTGCCTCCAGGCCAGCCCAGCCCAGCCCAGCCCAGCCCAAACTCCCCGGAGTGTCCTTCCTGAGTGTCCACTAGCCTCCCACCAGGTTCCTCCTGGTTCTAAATTCTTCTGCTCCCCCAAGGAGTCACCCCACCCATCTCCTCCTGCACCCTCCTCCTGTATCCTCCTCCCAGCATCCCAAGCTCCACTTCTCAAGCACTAGTATTGAGACATGTCTGACACACCATCAATTTCAGCCTCTAAGAGCAACCAGTGCCTCGTGTTTAAAGTAGCACAGAGTCGCACGCTCCCCTCCCCACTACCAAGTTCCCGGATACTCTCAGGATTGATTTCTTTGCTTGTTTGGCCTGGTGGTGGTGGTGGTGGTGGTGGTGGTGGTGGTGGTGGTGGTGGTGGTGGTGGTGGTGGTGGTGGTGGTGGTGGTGGTTTCCGTTTGTTTTTTGTTTGTTTGTTTTATTTGGTTGGGACAGGGTTTTATTACGACCCCCAGGTTAATCTGAAACTAAGTAGCCCAAGACAATCCTGAACTGAATCTTTCCTCGGACTCCTAAATTCTAGTACTACAGATGTGAGTCACCACACCCAGCAAGTTCCAGGATGTATTTATCACCCCCCCAAAAGGAATCCCAGACGGTTGCAGAATATTCGATCACCCTGTGAACCCCCGAGATTTTGTTATTTACTGGGAAAACCTAGTTGTGGTGTGGCTCAGTCGTCACACACACCTTTAATCCAAGATCCTTCTGCCTGAATAATGTACAGGATTGAAGAAAGTCAACAGTAGGTCAAGAGGCGGAGCAAGCAGCCAGTTGACCGGAAGCGAACACCGGGGAAAGAAAAAAAATACAGAGCAAGAGGAAGTCCGGAGGACATAGAGAGAAGTACAACGGAAGTCGAAGGGAGGGGCATTCTGTTTGAGACTTTTTTTGAGATGATGTAAAGAACCCCCTTTTGGAGACATAGGCTGTAAAGAAAGGTCAGCTGTGTGCTTTCTGTGCCTCTCTGAGCTAGCAGACTTTCACCCAAACATCTGGCTCCCCAGTCGTTTTTTTTTTTCCCTTCGGAGCTGAGGACCGAACACAGGGCCTTGTGCTTGCTAGGCAAGCGCTCTACCACTGATCTAAATCCCCAACCCTCCCGAGGGTTAGCAAACCTGTGAGATCTTGTGAAAAACAGCAACCAGACTCATGAGTGGTCATCCCCTGCTGTCCTCCCCTCGCCCTGGGCAGTCTTAAATCTGCGCGCACACGCACGCGCGCACACACACACACACACAAATAAACACATTTAAAACCTAAACCTAAAGAAAGCAATCAAGGGGTTGGGGATTTAGCTCAGTGGTAGAGCGCTTGCCTAGTAAGTGCAAGGCCCTGGGTTCGGTCTCCAGCTCCGGAAAAAAAGAAAAAAGAAAAAAAAAAAAAAAAAAAAAACCAATCAAAAGGGGGGGGGGGGCTGGAGAGATGGCTCAGAGGTTAAGAGCACTAACTGCTGTTCCAGAGGCCCTGAGTTCAAATCCCAGCAACCACGTGGTGGCTCATGACCATCTGTCATAGGATCTGATGCCCTCTTCTGGTGTGTCTAAAGATAGCAGCACTGTAGTTATGTATAATAAATAAATAATTTTTTAAAGATTTATTCATTTATTATATATAAGTACACTGTAGCTGTCTTCAGATACACCAGAAGAGGGCATCGGATCTCTTTACAGATGGTTGTAAGCTACCATGTGGTTGCTGGGAATTGAACTCAGGACCTCTGGAAGAGTAGTCGGGTGCTCTTAACCGCTGAGCCATCTCTCCAGCCCCAATAAATAATTTTTTTAAAAAAAGAAAGAAAGAAAGAAAGCAATCTAGTTTAAAAACTGGCTGTGTAGGGCCTGAAGAAATGGCTCAGCAGTTAAGAGCACTGGTTGCTCTTCCAGAGGTTCTGAGTTCTATTCCCGGCAATCACAAGATGGCTCAAAACCATCTACAGTGGGATCTAATGCCCTCTTCTGATGTGTCTAAAGATAGCAACAGTGTACTCAGATCCGTAAAATAAATCTTTTTTAAAAAATTGGCTGGGCGGGGTTGGGGATTTAGCTCAGTGGTAGAGCGCTTGCCTAGGAAGCACAAGGCCCTGGGTTCGGTCCCCAGCTCCGAAAAAAAGAACCACAAAAAAAAAAAAAAAGAAAAAAGAAAAAAAAATTGGCTGGGCAACTAATTAGAATCACAAATAGTTAAGAGATTGTTTTTAGGGGTTGGGGATTTAGCTCAGTGGTAGAGCGCTTGCCTAGCAAGCGCAAGGCCCTGGGTTCAGTCCCCAGCTCCGGAAAAAAAAAGAAAAGAAAAAAAGAGATTGTTTTTAAGGGGTTGGGGATTTAGCTCAGTGGTAGAGTGCTTGCCTAGCAAGCGCAAGGCCCTGGGTTTGGTCCCCAGCTGGGGGGGGGGGGTTGTTTTTAGGCCTGCCGTGATGGCTCCAAGGTTGGAAGAACTTTCTGTGGACCCAAATTCTATTCCAGCACCCCTATGGTGGGTCACAAATACCCTGCGAATCTAGTTCCAAAGGACCTGTTGTTCTCCTCTGGCTTCCTTGGGCATGCAATTGGTTCCCAGGCATACATGCATGCCAAACATTCATACATAAAACATTAAAATGAATTTAAAAAACAGTTTAAAAGAAAACAAACTCCATGGAACGCTAAACAAAACTCAAACTAGTAAATATGGCAGAGGATTTGAAAGAAAAGAGAACAGGCAAAGGTGGGAGGGTAATGGCGAGGGATAGTATCCAGAATGCATCGTTCACGTATACTCAATTGCTAGTGGTTGATATCTACTACTAAAGGAAGAAATGTTGTCTCCATGCTGGCAGTCTGCTCAGCCAATGTTAATTGTGCTGGAATTCCTGATTCTCAGCTGGCAAGAGGCTTCACTAGAACTCTGAAATAAGAAACATCTTTCCATTCTCGTAGCTGCGTAATTTCCCCTACCTTCTATCCTGCCTCAGGAAGGCTAGTTCTAGGCCGGTCTGGTTGATTTACCAACCCCCAAAATAAATAGTAAAGGCATAGATCAGATCTCCATTCTCAGTTAAACTCTTCAGTGGCGCCCCCTTCAGGATGGACTTAGAATGGCTTACCAATGTTCCTCCCCGGGCCCTTGCTCAACGGTACAGACGCCCCCTCCCACCCCTCTACATCCTTTTTCCCAACATCAACTCGAATTATCAGTGGGATCTCTCTCAATGGCTGTCTTTCCTTCACTGAGCGTGGTTGGCCCATGAATCAAGCCCTGGTTTCCTGCCCTGGAATCTTTCGTGCCTGAAGCCCTAGGGTTTCTGGGAAAGGATCCTAAGTATACACGGAGAAACGAAAGGAGAGACAATTAGGAAAACCCTAGGACCTGACCAGTTCTTTATTTTTTTTAAAGATTTATTTATTGTATATGAATACACTGCAGCTGTCTTCAGACACACCAGAAGAGGGCATCAGATCCCATTACAGATGGTTGTGAGCCACCACGTGGTTGCTGGGATTTGAACTCAGGACCTCTCAAAGAGCAGTTAGTTCTCTTAACTGCTGAGTCGTCTCTCTAGCCATTTATTTGTTTGTTTGGTTGGTTGGTTTGATTTTTGGGTTTTTTTTTTTCTTTTTCTTTTTTTCAGAGCTGGGGACCGAACCCAGGGCCTTGCGTTTGCTAGCCAAGCGCTCTACCACTGAGTTAAATCCCCAACCCCGGGTGTTTGTTTGTTTGTTTGTTTGTTTGTTTTTGGTTCGGTTTGGTTTGGTTTGGTTTTGAGACGAGATTTCTCTGAGTAACGGAGCCTTGGCTATCCTGGACTTACTTTGTAGACCAGGCTATCCTTGAACTTACATAGATTCACCTACTTCTGCCTCCCAAGAGCTGGGACTAAAGATGTGCACCTCATGCCCGTTCTTAAGGGCTTGCTTTTCTTTCTTAAGTGGTTGACTTCTGAAAAATCCCTGCAGTTTATTATCCTGCCTTATGGGGGTGTTGTTAGTGTAATGGGTGGGCTGATGTTGCCTTGGGTCTTTTCTATGATTCTATTTTCTTTGTAATGCATATGAGTACTTTGCCTGCATGTGTGTCTGTGTACCATGTATTTGTGCAGTTCACAAGGACACCAGAAAAGGGCACTGGATTCCCTGGAACTGGAGTTACAGATGCTTGTGAGCTGCCATGTGGGGCCCAAGAATCGAACTCTAGTCTTCTAGAAAAGCTTTTGTTTTGTTTTGTTTTTAGATTTATTTATTTTATGTGTGTATGAGTGCACACCACAAGAGGGCATTAGATCCCATTACAAATACAGCCAGTGCTCTGAATGGCTGGGGCCATGGTTCCAGCACCAGCTTTTCACCTATGCTAAACCATCAGAGCACATCGTGTCTCCTTTTTCATCAGCAAGCTGGGTTTTAAAGGTGTGTACCATGACCACCCGACTTCAAATGCCAAAAGTTTAAAAGGGGGGCTGGGGAGCAGGACATGTTGATGCACACCTTTAATCCCATGTTTGGGAGGCAGAGACTGGTGTCAGGGGGTGTACATGCTGCTGGCATGCCCTTCTCCTTAGAACATGAGAAAGACCATACTTTGTGGAAGCCATCCCAGTCAGCAAAGATAGTACAGGATGCCAAGTCATCTGGGGGAGTGAGGTCCCACTGGGGTGATGTGGCAGCTGCTTTGCGTGCTTTCACCTGCCCCAAAGCTCTTCCACACTGGCTCACAGCAGTCTTGGGAACTGGCAGCTCCTGTTTCGAGTCTCCCTATGTCCTCCTTCCGGGAAGGATGAAGCAGCAATTACCAAGAGATAATGTGGATCAGGCAGGGTTCTGCTGTAGCCCTGCCACTGTTCCAATAGTTTACGCGGTATTCAAGTCAGTCTGAACAGCCTGACAGCTAGGTGGTCGGTGAGTGCTTAACTTCCACATGCCACAGAATGGCCAGGCACCTTACACAGCAGCTAGGGGCCCAAGACAGGAAGAACCCAGTCCTGGGAAACCCAGGCTCAGACCGAAGCCAAAGTCACTCTACCACAAGTTCATTCTGCCACATGTGTGTGCAGAAGCAATTCTGGAAATGCCAAACTCAAGGAAGTTAAAAACAGAAGTCACTTTAAAAAACAAAACTATAACACCAAATATTGTAACTTTTATTTTATGTGCGTCTGAATGTGTGCCTACATGTGGGTGTGCACATCGAGTGTATGCAGTGCAGAAGGAGACCAGAAGGAGGCGTTGGAACTAGAATTACCGGCAGCTCTGAACTGCCCTGCCACTGAACTCTCTCTAGCCCTAAGAGGATACATTTTGACACACATAGTTACAAAGTCTCATTTGCAGGAGTCTTGGAACTAGAAGGAAATTAGGGGCAGTCTTTCAGAAAATATTGAAACAAACTATCCAGTATCAAATGAAAACTAAGAACAAATAGTATATATTTCACCAGGCCTGGGCCAGGATTTCAAACCAAATACATTCACATTTTTATAATTAAATTACTTATTCTCTGTGAGATAAATAGCAGAGGGCTAGTGTTATACCTGGCTTCCAGTTGACGATCCCGTCACTACTCCCTAAATAGTAACAAAGTAACTTGTTAAACAGCAAGATAATTATACACTGTAACATTTCTTATGCTGATTTGGGGAAGGAGGAGTTGGACTTAAGTGGGCTACTTAGAAGCTAAATGCCAGTCTGTATTGATATCTTATGAGCCAGCAATCATGTGTTGATGGCCCTAAGGTTAATGGTGAGCATCAGAGGGATTAAGTAGAAATCTCAAATTCTGAGCAGCATCAAGAAGGTATTGTTCTGCCCAAGACAGCAAATCGCCAGATTTATGACTGGGTTGGTCTTTTTTCCCCTGTTATTTGTTTGGTTGTTTTTTGTTTGTTTTGATTTTGAGAAAGGGTCTCTATTAGTCCTGCCTGTCATGTAGCTTGCTATGTAGACCAGGCTGGCCTCAAATTAAAAGAGATTTTGGCTCTGATTTTTTTTTTTCCGGAGCTGGGGACTGAACCCAGGGCCTTGCGCTTGCTAGGCAAGCGCTCTATCACTGAGCTAAATCCCCAACCCTTGGCTCTGATTCTTGAGGACCGGGCTTAAAGGTGTTTGCTACCAGGCAAAAGCTAGGCTGTAGCGTTTTGGTTTGATTTGATTTAGTTGTGGTGGTGATGATATCAGTGGTTTTGGTTTACTCTGGTTTGTTTACTTTTAGTTTGGTTTGGTTTGGTTTTTCGGGACAGGATTTTTCTGTGTAGCCCTGGCTGTCCTAGAACTCATCTGCAGACTCTAACTCACAAGAGATCTGCCTTCCTCTGCCTCCCAAGTGCTGGGACTAAAGGTTTTCGCCACCGCTGCTTGGCTCTGACTTGGGTTGTTTCTAACACACTGATCCCAGGTTAGGTATGGTGGTACATGCCTATAGTACCAGCACTGGGAAGGCAGAGGCAAGTGGATCTCTGTCAGTTTGGGGCTATCCTGGTCTACAGAGTGAACTCTAGGCCAGCCAAGGCTGCATAGTGAGACCCTGTCTCAAAAAAAATAAGACAAAGTCAGGCAGTAGTAGCCCTTCCCTTTAATCCCAGCACTCGGAAGACATAGGCAGGTGGATCTCTGAGTTCGAGGCCAGCCTCGTCTACAGAGGGAGTAGACTAGGAGTACAAAGAAACCTTGTGTTGAAAAACTATCAAAATAAAAACAAAACCAGAAGGCTGGGGAGATGGCTCAGAGGTTAAGAGCACTGACTGCTCTTCCAGAGGTCCTGAGTTCAATTCCCAGCAACCACATGGTGGTTCACAACCATATGTAATTGGGATCTGATGCCCTCCTCTCATCAGATGACAGTGACACATATATTAAATAAATATTTTAGAAAAAAACAAAAAACAAAACCAGAGACCATGAAAGTATGTGCTGATGGGATTAGCCAATTGTCTAAACACTTACAATTGTGAAAGTGGTAACTATTGGTATTGACCTTGCAAAGACAGTGCCAATATCTGTCAGTGATGGGCCATCCCAATACTTCTCCAGTCACTTATCTTCCCTCTTCTTAAAGTATATAAAACTCCTTTCATAAAGGGAAGGAAAGTAAATGTCAAGAACATGACTATTCAAAAGACATTCAGGATGCATTGAGTGGCAGTGCAGAATACCAAAGGCTGGGTTTTCTTCCAAGCTTATCTGTTAGGCATTTATGGGACGTATACCAGAAAGTCAAGCAGGAAACATTTCCTGGTTTCCTTTGCATAAGAGGCAAAATGCCCATGCTTACACCTGTAGCCTTTCCAACCTGCCAAGCTTTGAGATGCCACCTGTTCCTCTGTTAGCCCACCCTGCCTCACTAGAAATGGAGCCGGCACAGCACGCTGTCTCCTCAGCCCCTGGTGCTTGTTCAAACTCTAGTTTTCATGTAGCAGATTCACAGAAAACCTGTCAGTGTGGTTTTCAGCTGCTTCTGGATCAGAAGTTTCCCTTCTAAGCAGGTTGCTTTACCCCTGGGCACTTTTGCATATTTTTGCATATTCATGCTCACCTTTAAAGATCAACTGCTCCTGCTACTTTGCAGCTTGTCACGGGCCAGACTACTGCTCTCCCTGGCATATGGTAGCATCCTCATGCCAGCTCCATTGCTGGCAAAGATATTCTTACATATGCACTTATAAATTCCATTTATCTGCAGCTTTCCCCCCTCCAGACAGGGCTTCTCTGTGTAGCCCTGGCTGTCCCAGACTCATTCTATAGACTAGGCTGGCCTTGAACTCACAGAGATCTGCTTGTCTCTGCTTCTTTTTTTTCTTTTTTTTTTTTTTTTCTTTTTTTTCGGAGCTGGGGACTGAACCCAGGGCCTTGCGCTTGCTAGGCAAGCGCTCTACCGCTGAGCTAAATCCCCAACCCCTTGTCTCTGCTTCAAGTGTTGAGATTAAAGGCTTGTACCATCACTGAGTCACTCCTTTATCTGTATCCTTAAAAACAAAGCTGCTAGGGACTGAGCCTAGAGCCTTATGAATGCTAAACAAGCATTCGTTCCACTGAGTAACTCCACCAGCCCTCTTCCTTCCTTTATGGAGGAGTTCACTGTGTAGATCTCTCTGGTCTGTAATTCTCTATGTACACCAGGCTGGCCCTTAAACTCATATATATTCACTAGTCTCTGTCTCCCAAACATGGGATTAAAGGTGTGCATCAGCATGCCTTGCTCCCCAACCCACCCCCCCTTTAAACTTTTTGCATTTGAAGCCAGGTGGTGGTGGCACACACCTTTAAAACTCAGCACTCAGGAGCCAGAGGCAGGTGAATCTCTGTGAGTTTCAAGTCAGCCTGATCTACAAAGTGAGTTCCAGGATAGCCAGGACTACACAGAAAAAACAAAAAAACAAAACAAACAAACAAACAAACAAACAAAAAAAACCCCCAAAAAACCCTGTCTTGAAAACCAAAACCAGCCAGACAAACAAACAAGAAGTGACAAGATGCTGTATACTTAGGGCCTTGGGAGCCGTGGAGGACCACCAGCAGGAATTGATGTCTGTATTCTTTTAAACTCTGTCAGCTGGACCAGTTACTGAACTTCCTATGTGGGCATCTGTCTTCCCAGCTGTATTAGTTCCTTTCAGTTGAGGGATAGAGCCCAATGATACGACACACGAAGGAGTAAGGAGTGGCTGCACTTGCCTTCACGGACCTACCCAGAAGCCTCTTCTCCATAACTTAGAGAAGTCCACTTAAAGATTAAGCACCACACCAGCCAAGGCTGGGGATGTAATTCAGTTGCTTTTGTAATGGAGTGCTTGCTTAACACACAGCATCATATAAACCTGTCTGGTAGCGCACACCGGTAACCCTAGCACTCAGGAGGTAGAGGTTCAGAAGGATCGGAAGTTCAAGGTCATAGTAGCCATATAGCCTGATGCTTACATATGACCATCTCATGGAGAAATAAAACAAAACACGCACAATAAAGGAAGTACCACAGGAGCCTGTGATATATATGTGAGCTATATTCGTGTCACAGGGCTTGCTCTTCTGTCTCCAAATAAAAGATAAAAAGATGCGACATGAGTAGATGAATGAGACATGGATAGTTGGGTGGATTAATTAGTAAGGGGTGAATGGGCGTATAGGACGACAGAACGATGAACAAACTAATGGTCTGGTCAT
This sequence comes from Rattus norvegicus, assembly GCF_021556685.1. NCBI lineage: Eukaryota > Metazoa > Chordata > Mammalia > Rodentia > Muridae > Rattus > Rattus norvegicus. The sequence goes on along the minus strand of NC_141553.1, from coordinate 10,523,953 downwards.
CGGTCCTGGTTCCAGTAACCAGGTTAATTCGTAAGAGCCTGTGTGGAGACCCCCAACTTCTTCAACCCTCTCCCACGGTTCGTCCTCGGGTGGAACTGGCTCTATAGCCAGAGAGAGCAAACAAAGTCATCAAACCAAGATGACCCAACAGCCTGGGATAACAAGATCAGGCTCTGCCTGGAAATTTAGTGACTTGAAGGTGAGCTGGTGACTGTGAGGATGCTGTGGGCTTAAACCCCTCCAGGAGGCCTAACAAGGCCCCTATGGACAGCCGCACCAGTGGGAGGCCTGGGACAGGAGGGCCAGCAAGGGGAGAGGGCGCGGTTCCAGCGGCAGGAGCGGGAAACAGCGGTGCTGAGCACGCGCGGAGCGGCTGCCCACAGCCTAAGCAGCGAGCAATGCGCGGGACCCGCCCGGGCAGCAGGGAGTACGCAGGCGCCGGGGAAGGAGGGCGGAGCCTCCGCGCGCTCTTCGTCCCGCCCCCGCGCTGACAGCGCCTTTCTCAATTGGACAGAACTTCTACGACGGGCGGGGAGAGCGTCGTCGCGTCCGGTGACGTCACGGGGGAACGTCGGCACAGTCGGCAGCGTCGGCTGCCGTGCCGGAGTCGTCCGCTGGAAAATGGCGGAATACTTGGCCTCCATCTTCGGCACCGAGAAAGACAAGTGAGTAGGGGCGACCTGCCGGGACTTGAGCTAGGAGGGCGACGGGCAGCGGGTGCCGGCTGAGGCAAGCGGCGCGGGCGTACAGGCGTAGCCGGTGGCTCGGGCCTGGCGGCCTCGCGCGGCAAGGCGCCCCCGCCTCGTGGGCCGGGCGGCGGGACCTGGCGGGCGGCTCGAGCTGGGCCTCAGCGCCTAGAGCTCCACGGCGGGCGCTCCACGGTTCCCGGGTTCTACACGGGACCCTGCTCCACGCCGCGCTCCCACCGCTGCCCTGGGCTTCTGTGGCGAGATAACACGTTTCTTGCAACTTTAGGCTTTGAGTGGTCGTGTCGGAAGTGCTATGGCACCATCCTCGCTAGCATTCAGTCGCTGGGGCCGACCTTTGGGAGCGGTTTCGACCGAATAAACCTCGGGCCTGCCTAAGCGTTGGCGGACCCGCTTTTCATTTTAAATTAATGTTTGCATATCCGTAGCCAACTGTTAGGGTAAGAGGAAAAGAAATAACAATATTCCCGCCTGTATTCGTATGCCGCCGTGGCACATACTCATTTCCAGCGTGTTGGCTGAAGTTTAGGTTATGAGGAATGCCTTCAGACGCTTTGAAGGATAATTCCTACTTTGGAAACCTAAAGATTTAAGTGTCTGGCTTAATCTGCCTGCTCCCAGTAAGTAGTCACCATCTTTATGTTTCCGAGTCTTGTACAAGGTTCATGCAGATGTCAGTCATGGTGGTAAGCCTTTGCGATAGGTATCATTTTTGGTGCCACATTCTCACTGTTAAAATGTTCTGTTTTCCAGGATGGAGGCTGTCCGATCAGGCACCTTTATACAGTCTACAGTGTTTGAAAAGAGGGGATGTTTCTAAAAGCCTAATGCCCGAATCGGCAGTCACTCGGGAGACATTTTATTGGATGTCAGGTCTAGGCCAGTCTTGGAGAATCAGATGGGTTGAAGTCTGGGTTCTCAGGAAGTCATGGAGGAAGGCTGTGCCTTGTGTTAAGGGTGACTGAACTACATTGAAGGGCCTGGGGGGATGACTCAGTCGTTCAGAGTGTGAACTGCACTTCAAGAGACCAGTAGTTTGGCTCCCTGAATCCCCTTCATTGCAATCTGATGTCTCACAGCCACCTGTAATGCCAGCTCCCCCAGGCACCTGCACTTGGGTATACACCCATACCCCCCCCCATATATGTAATATAAAATAAGACCTTTAAAGTACTTTAAATCAACACTCAAAGTCAGGTGTGATGGGTTATATTTAGTGTCAGCACTCCAGAAAGCAGAGGTAGGTAGGTAGAGCTCTTGAGTTCCAGCCTGGTCTACATAACAAGTTCCAGGACAAAGCAACTATCTCAGAAATACCTGTAAATGTGTTTGGTTCCATGGAATAGTGTCTTCTCCAAGTTCTGACATTACAGAGAAGATGGGCCTGGAACGTGGTGAAATGTGTGTGCCAGCTCTGACACAAGAGGTTTTCCCTGCATTGGTGCCCGAAGGCTGGGGCTTCAAAACCAGAGGCATAGCAGTTCTGGCCCTGTGTTGATATCTGTGTAGTGAAGGGCCTTCTCAGCAAAGTATTCAGAATTTTTCTTTTTAAATCTAGATTACTTATTTTAGCTGAAACAGGAATGTTGGGGTGCCTATTTGGGGCTTTTTATGTGGTGAGTCTTTACCAACGGAAAATGTAGCTGTGACTTTGTTGCTAGACTCAGCTTTTCTGGCAGAAATCACCCTTTTCCTTGTACTTCTCCTGGCTGCCCCAAATCAGGGTTTCTCTGCATAGCCCTGGCTGTCCTGCAATTCTTTGTAGACCAGGCTGGTGTCAAACTCAGATTTCCCTGCTTCTGCCTCCCGAGTGCTAGGATTAAAGGTGTGTGCCACCACTGTGCCAAAGCAGAGTGTCTGCTGGGGGAGCAGGTTTGAGAGCTATTTCATGTGGAACACTCCGGTATTTTCAGAGAGAAGTTTGTCCGTTCCGAGGTTTTTTTTTAAACAGGTTTTTTGGTTTCTGTTGATCTTCCTAGAGAGAGATCACCTAGTGGAGTTAGGTTGTGTAAAGTAAGGAGATTATTAGCAAACATTCTCCTTTCCAGATAAACTCAGACTTAGTGTCTGATATCAACAGAGGATAGATAACTGGTCTTCATGGTCTACTATGAGACCAACCTTCAGTCTTTACTCCAGGGCAAGGACTTAAGCATGCGGCTCTTGCTAAAAGTATCTATGGGGCAGCATTCCTGCCTCTGCATAGGGAAGCTGCAGCAGTTCAAGCCACAGATCTTGTAGACCAGCCAGCACCTGATGAGTCTGGTTGCTTGTGGCTCTGCAGAGCAAGACTTTTTGGCAGGTGAAATGATCATGTGTGGTTTGTCAGGTAGGCTAGCTCTCCACATAGCACATTTGCACTGAGGTGAAGCCAAGAGACCTGCTTGCTTCAGACCAATTTGGAAATTTCCTCTTGGTTTGGTACATGAGTTAGAGAGAGCCTGGACTTTGTTTTCTGTTTTCCTTACATGATGATGGCACTCAGGCCTGTGAGCAAGCACACATCCTCGTCTTAGGAACAGAGCCTCCATGGCACTGTCCTCATCTATAGGTGGTACCCAGGACCCACAGAATGGGCCAATCTTGAAGGGAAAGAAAATGTTCAAAGGCTAGGGGGCTTGGGTTAGAGGGAGGCAGGTTAGAATTAGAGCCCTTCTGTGGGGAGCTAGAGTAGTGATCTCTCTCATACTGGCTGCAAGGGGACACAGCCAGCAGGAGCTGCCTGACTTCTACATCGTGGAAGAGGGTAGCTGGGAAGTAGCTTCGAGTTCATGATGTGTCTGCCACATCTTCCTAGAAATAATCAGTTCTTATTTTCCCTTTACAGAGTCAACTGTTCATTTTATTTCAAAATTGGAGCGTGTCGTCATGGAGACAGATGTTCTCGGTTGCACAATAAACCGACCTTTAGCCAGGTTTGTGTGTTGTTGGGTTTTTTGTTTTTTATTTTATTTTTTTCACAAATTATCCACAGTTCTTGTGCTTTCAGGAGTGACTAATGTTCCCACAACACTCAGCAAGTCAAATCTTCCCTCTGGTTTTATTTTGCATTTGTTGCAGAGGGTGATGGACCTACCCCAATGGGATGTCTTCTTGTTCTTGACCTTAGAGGAGCTTCTTAAAATATGGTTGGGTGTTGGCTGAAGTTCTCTGCCCTTTTCTTCTCCCTTACGGAGAGACAGTGGATGCAGAGAGATCTCTGCTCACCAGTCAGTAGTGGTGCAGTCACTGGGTGAGGCAGGCTGTCATGGGTGTCTTATCAGCAGACCCAGCGTGCTCATGCCCCAGTGAGGCCCATGGTTTGACACCACAAGGCATCATGGGCATAGAAACTTAAGATGGGCATAAATTGATCCTGTCAGGGTTTTTTGGATTCACTGAGATGTGTTTGTTAGCTTAGGTTTTTAGGTCTGCCCAAGTTAAACTTAGTCCCATGTTATTTCGTTTGCTGGAGCAGTAGGGGTTGTTGGGATAAGGCATTTTGGTCCTAGCACAGACTTGCTAATAAATGAAGAGGTGGGAGATTGGAAAGTCTCACTGAGTCTGTCTAGATTGGACTGTTGAGTTCATCATTGTCCAGTCCCGGCCTCCTTACAGCAACCCTAAAGCTACAGATGCATCTTTTTAAAGGATGCATCTTTCATGTGTTTTTCCTTCTTGCGTACTATATTTTTTTCTGTAGATTGTTAAGACATTTGCCAGCTATACAAGGAGATACAAGGAATAAAGGAACCTTGTTTTAGAATGTTAAGTCCCCAGGAAACCACAACATTGATGTCTTTAGAGGGGAGAGCATGATAGGTTTTTCTTCCCACTCATCCTTGACTACCCCATGGTTAGTATAGGAGGTATCAGTCCTCTAATGACCCTAAAGGGCCCTTTTCTTTGTGATTTGTAAGGTTTATCAAAGCATCTGCTTTAAACTGTTATGAGTGTATTGTTTTTCTGACTATTTACAAAATCTCCCAGCTGACCCAGTGGTCTTAGGCTGCTGACTCTGCATGCCTTCGGTGTCTTTGTGCTTGGTCAACAGGCATGTGAGGTGGCGGGTAGACAGGCTGCTCTCCGTGCTCTCTGAGCCAGAGCTGCATAGTTACCTCAAGAGCACTAAGCACTGTGGCCTAGAACAAAGCAGGGAGGTGGGCCCCATATACTGTGCTGAGCTCAACACTACAGCAGTTACCTCAGTTGGATTTGGTTGACTAGTCAGAGAACTACAGCTTCCCCTTTCTACATTGCTTTCCCTATATCGAGTAGCCTTTGTCTGCCCCAGTTTTGGGGAGACCTGCAGGGGACCAGCCATCTGCTTGCTACTATGCTCCCAGTAGGAAGCTGGGTAAACTCAGCTCTGGGAAAGCCCTGAAGGTGCAGACCCACCCCAGGGTGCTTGAGGGCTGGCTACTTTAACTCAGTGGTCCGGTGTAAGTGGTCTGATGTTCAGCCTTCCTCCCAAGTGGGTTCCAGCAGCAGACCTGCCTCCCAAACACTGTTACACACCCTACGCCCTTTGAGCACAGCTAGAAGCTGAGCTCTGGGCTGCAGAGCACTTAGAACTGCTTGCTTTCCTGCAGGTTGTTGAGAGGCAGTCTGCTGTAGGTCATGCAGTCTGTTGGCTAGCATAATCGTAGTGAATTCAGGGTGGGTTTCTTTGTAAGCTCTAGTGATGTGGACGTGAGATTGATGTACCATATTAGCTTACTAACTTAAACATGGTTTGTTTTTTCAGACAACTTGATTTTAAGAAGAACGGTACAGTGTAAGGTTTCAAGTCTGCCTGATCCAGTTAAAAGCACAAGGGTTAAAAGGATTTTTTTCCTTAAAAAGAAGGATCGCAAAAGAGCAAATGTTTTAACTATTGTATTATGTAAACAGAGACCCACCAAGAAAGTGTAAATAAGACTCAGGTATCCAAGACAACTGGCGTGGCTGCTTTGCTAAGAGACCAGAGACCTTTGGTACTGCATACAGTTGAAGTATGCATTTGGTTAAGACCGATAACTTTGTGTGGGGAATACGATTATGTGACTTTTTTAATATGTGTGCTGGCTTGAAGTACAAGAAAGTGTTAGTGTTTTCTTATCTTGTATTGAAGCACTTTATTATTGGTAACGGGGACCACTCAAAACAACAGATACAATTCCTTCTTGGTTGCTGGCTGACTTGACCCAAGTCACTGCTCAAACTCTGTTTTCATAATATGATGGTTTTGGTATACTCTGCACAAGACACAAGTGTCTGACTTGTGAGAAAAACAACAAACAAACGTTAACCGTTTGCAAACAAACTGTCTCTTTGCAATTGTCAATATATGCACAGCAGCCAGTAGAATTCCCCTTTTTATTTTTTTTCCCCGCAGACCATCTTGATTCAAAACATCTATCGTAATCCCCAAAACAGTGCACAGACGGCTGACGGCTCACACTGTAAGTCCCACAGTTGGAGAAATTTTTTTAAACGATGGTGTTCAAGAGCCCACTCTTAATTGAGACATAACGCTGGCTCTGAGCTGCTGACATAGAGCTGTTGCAAACAGGACACGGTGCTGGAACCTCGTGGCGCACAGCCAGAACTTGACAGGGGCCACAGCGCTCAGGAGGCTCTCTCCTAGGGAAAGTCACTGGCCGGCCTCTCCTGTTGACTTACGTTTGTCACGAGAGTGTCCGCCTACACGAAGCGGGTCCTAACCCGGGTAGCCAATTGTTGGCCTTTACTGTGACTTGAACCCTGGCCTTTCTTAAGTTCTTTCTGTAAAGTTAAAATGGTAGGAATTTTAAGGAGTCAACAAGGTAAGTTGCCCAGTACGTGTGGGTTTTATTTCACCATTATAATTTTTCCTCTAGGAAGTGGAGATTTCATGACATGAGATATTGTATTTCTCTGGTACAGCGCTTGGTTCGTCGCAGGTGCGAGCACTTTTCCTCTCAGTCTCGGTCAGCTAAGAGCCAGTGCCGTCCTTGCTCGGCTGGCACTTGGCAGTGGAGAGTCCGCTGTGGGCAGAAGTGCGATATTGACATCTCATGAGATCTCCCAGCACTGCAGTGTTAGCGTAGTTCAAGACAGCCACCAACTAAGGGGACACCTGCTCGAGGGAAATAACCTGCTCTCTTTCAGCACTGACTCAACTGAAGTGATCGATCGTCACAGGCAGCCGGTTAAGTGTGTACATTTAATTTCCATAATATAAAGTTGTTGCGTTTTGTATTTCAGACCATTGCCCTCTTGAACATTTACCGTAACCCTCAAAACTCTTCCCAGTCTGCTGACGGTTTGCGCTGTAAGTTCATACAAGTTCCTTCCCTGGTTCCCTGGGCTTGCGTGTCAGAGCTCAGTGTCCATCCACCCGGTCTGCTGTGCTAGTGTCAAGAACCGCGTCCTAGACATGGCAGGAGCTGTTGTCCCCACTGACCTGCTGGAGCGCTGAACTCCTGCCCCTTAGTCAGGATGACAGTGACTGGCACGGGCACCCTTGAAGTAGTTGGGACTCACTGCTCTTGCTCCCTCCGCAAGGACCGTCACCCTGGGATGCACTGGGACTGAGTTGGAGGTCTGCTCTTCCCTCTGAAGAGCGGCGGCATCTGATGGCTCTCTCGCTTTCTGGACCTCGAGTGGAAATTGCTTAGAAATTTTAAGATGTTGTTGCTCGTTAGCCTCATTTCCATAAGCTGCATGTCAGAGGTCATGCTCTTGTGTGAGGGCCTTGTTCTGAGTGTTTCCCAGGTGAGGGTCTGCAGCCCGCACTGACCCATGCAGGTGTGCTAACCAGAGCGCACTCGGCAGGAGCCATGCTCGGTGCCTAGCCACCGCTTTCCATAGGCAGCATCTTGAGCTTCGGGAGGTAGAGCGTTGTTTGGTGATGAAGGGTGCTCCATGGGGCAACAGTAAGCTGTGCGCATCTCTCCTGTGGCTCTACAGTGGAGCACTGGGGTGCAGCTGTGTCCAAACCCAGATAGACTCCCCTTCGATGGCCACAGGCTAAGTCCACCACACCCCTCACCAAACCTTCATCTCTTGTCCTGCCCTGGGTAAATAAATGGTCCCAGGACCACCGCCTGCTGGCACTGCCCAGGCTGGGAACCTCTGGTGCACGTGTCTGTGTAGGTGGGGCTTTCCATGTGTTTTTCCTGCTGAGGTGCTGGGTGTTGGTGATGCTAACCCTGATGTGACGATAGAGCGCTCTAAACTGACTGGGACAGCCTTCACCTGGCAGTCAGTCCCTGGCTTAAATACTCGGTTTTGTTTTATTGTTAGAAATAAGGATTGTAGGAGGGGGGGAATGTTTATGTGTGGCTTTATTAAGTAACGTTTGTTCATGTCCCTGCCCTGGGGTACAAGCAAATGGAAAACAGGTGATTGCTAACAGTGGTTGTTCACTTGGGGACTCTGCTTTCCTGACAGGGTTGTGTTTGCTGTCTCTATTTGCAATTCACAGTATGTTTGGGGGTGTACTGTAAACTTAATTTTCAGCTCTTATTAAATCTTCCAGTCCTGGGGTCCCTCCTGGTTGTAGAAAGTAAATGAAACTAACTTTATTTTAGGGACAATTAGTTCCCAGCTTGACATGTGTAGAAAAATGCACTTCACATGCACAAAATAAAGTTAAATGGGAGTCTCAGTTTTAAGAATAATATTCCTGTAAGAAAAGTAGTCATTTCCTACGTTGTAGTACTTAAAATATCCTGAGCCCACTGGTGTTCTGACCAGGGTCTTGGTGTGCTGGCCTCAGCCTTTGGGTCGTTTTAACAGATGGGAACTGGAACAGAGTAGGGTCAGTCATGAAACCACCAGCAAGTGTTTGTCAGCTCTGAGCATGGCAATATTTTCCCTGTTCTCCTTCGACCTGAGGGCAGAAGGCTTTGACTTTAGCTGCTACAGTCCCCTCTGGAGCAGCTTCTCTGACTTTGGCTGTTGCCTGTGACCTCTTCCTTCTCCGGTGGGGCCAGACACCCCTGAAGGTTTGGTCAGGTAGCTCCTGTCAAGAGAGGCTGGTGCATTCAATAATATTTGGATTTTCAGGCCAATTTGTTTCCTCAAAAGTCAAAATAGCTAAAACAACTCCAGATAAGTTGGAAAGGGAGCTGCAGTTACTCAAGTCAGAGCATAGGTTAGCTCTCACTTTCAGTTACCAAATGAGTTTTGAGCGGACTTCAAGGTACTGCCCCACACCCAACCTAATGCCTATTGTGGGATGCACCAAAGAGGCCCGTGAGCTCTCTGCTCGCACAGGAATGTGCCTCATAGAAGGGTTCGATTGAATTCAGACCCAGCATGGCACCAAACCCCCCACCCCGTAAGGTCCTTGTCAGCTCCTCACCCAGCTGTTTGGAGCCTGACTATTAACACACCAGTTGTGTGGTGTCCTGGGCGGAGGTTGAGGAGTGGTCTTTGGGATAGGTTGGGCAGAAGTGCCCGCGAGCAGCGTGACTTCAGTTACTGCATGTGGCTTGTGGAGAGGAAACTTGTGCAGAGGTTGGGAACACCTTCAACAGGGTCTAACTATCTTTATAGCAAGACATCCAAACTGCTGGAGTCTGGTGGCTTTGGTTTCCATCCCATCAGGAAGAGTTGGCTAGCGTTCAGTGGCTGGCAGTGTTCAAAGGCACGCGAGCTCCTGATCACTCACCCGTGTTTCAGCTTCCATTTTGACCTAACAGAGGGGAAATCAGTGCACTTCCTGGCCTCCAGTCTTAAGGAATACATTTTTATTTTTAAAAGGTCTTAATCCAAGAGTCACCTTTTCCCGTGAACTTTGCGTGGTCCTTTTGGTACCAACTAAAGCTGGCTGTGGTTTTGATAGCCAGGACTGAGGCTGTGGGCATTTAAGATCTCAGCAACTCCAAGGCACAAGCAAGTCGGTGCTCCTGTAGCATGCAGCTCTGGCCTGGCGTCCTCTAGACAGTCACTGTAGCAGCTGAGCTTGAGAGCAGCCAGGCCACAGGGCTCACCAGCTGGGTGTCTTTGACTGCAGGTGCGGTGAGCGACGTGGAGATGCAGGAGCACTATGACGAGTTCTTTGAGGTAAGTGCCGGGTGCGAGGCAGGGGTGGTCCTGAGAGATGGGGCTCTGTGCAGTGTGCTTCAACTCGTGTTCTCCTTCAGGAAGTCTTCACTGAGATGGAAGAGAAGTATGGGGAGGTCGAGGAGATGAACGTCTGTGACAACCTAGGAGACCACCTGGTGGGGAATGTGTATGTCAAGGTACAGACTGGTGGGGGCTGGGGGCTGCCATCCTGGTGGCTGTGGCTTTAGTGAGGAGTAAGAGCTCTAGGGTTGAAGCTGCTCAGATTGGCATGGCTTAGCCTGATTACTTTGTTTCCTTTTCTTAAGTAACTGTGGGCACAGTCTCACATCTGCTCATAGTGGGTTAGACTTGAAAAGGAAGGTAATACTGGGCTGTCCTGGATGCCATTGGGCAGAGCGGGAAGCGTTGGCTAGTTTAGTTTGCCTGCAGCATCCATAAGTGTCTGCTCAGTGAGTGTGGCAGGCGTGGGGTGGAGAATCAACCCTTAGAAACAAAGCAGTGGAGTGTCAAACACTCTGTTTTGCCTTCTCAGTTCCGACGTGAGGAGGATGCGGAGAAAGCAGTGATCGACTTGAACAACCGCTGGTTTAATGGGCAGCCAATCCACGCAGAGCTGTCCCCAGTAACTGACTTCAGGGAAGCTTGCTGCCGCCAGTATGAAATGGGGTAAGGACGAGCCTATGTGACTGGTGTGGTGGGCAGAGCTCAGTCAGCGGGGGCATGGTGTAACATGTCTGGATCTGACCCACAGGGAGTGCACAAGAGGGGGCTTCTGCAACTTCATGCATCTGAAGCCGATCTCAAGAGAGCTGCGACGGGAGCTGTATGGGCGCCGGCGCAAGAAGTGAGTCCTCCTGGGTGCAGGATGAAGTGGGGGTCGGGGTGGAGGTGTGAACTGGGAAGCTTCCCCAGGGCTGAAGGAAAGCCAGGCCTGAGACTGCCTCGTTCCTAGTATGTTTGCTCAGACCCTGGTGCATTGTCTCAAATATAAAATGCCTGGAAGACTCCTGCCCCTGCTGTACAGAGGGGCATTCTGATCTGGTTTTGCCTGCTGTAGGCAGTGGCACTAGGGCCATCTTGGCTATACTGCTAACAGATGGGCACTGTGCTTCTGTTTTCCTGGCCCTGTGTCACAGCGAGAGTCAGGGTGAATCAAGTGACTACTCATTCTAGATGGTTCTCTCCTACCCTAAAAAAAAAAATGGCCTGATAGGCTCTACCTAGCAAGTGATGAGGTGGGCCAGGTTGGAGAAGGGCTAAGCTTAGCAAGCCAGTGGGTGTTTTCTGGGTGTGCGTCCAGAATTCATTGCTGCCAGCCTGCATTTGCGATGTGGCTGCCCACAACATTTGGGGTTCTGAAAGCTATATCATATTCAGCATCCACTGACCTCTTGTCATCTCTGCAGTCAGGGCTGTCACTCTGTTTCTGATGCCATTTTCTTCTCGGTCCAGGCATAGATCCAGGTCCCGATCCAGGGAGCGGCGTTCCCGATCGAGAGACCGTGGACGCGGTGGTGGAGGTGGAGGTGGAGGCGGTGGAGGACGTGAGCGTGACAGGAGGCGGTCAAGAGACCGGGAGAGATCTGGGCGATTCTGAGCCGAGCCGTTTTTACCATGTGCTAGACAGTGTTGTAGTTGGTTGGCAAGCCAGTTCATAGTGGGATTTTTTTTTTAAAAAACAACAAAAAAAAACAAAGATGGGTTTCTGAATAAAATTTGTAGTGATACAGTATTGGTGTGTCTTGTAAAGTCTTTGTCTACAACTTTTAGAAAAAGCGCTAGCCCTGTGTCCTTGAAGTAGGTTTATATCACTTGGTATAAACAAAAATTTAAATCTGGGGCATAAAATCCCAGCAGGTGAGGGGTGAGGGAGGGTAAGGAGCTTCTCTAGTACCCTTAGTGACCAGGAGTTTCTCCTCGAGGCTTGTGGGGTCTCTGCCTTTCTCTGCTGGTCAACAGCCAATGAACCATTGTCCTGCTATACAACCCTTTGAACACCCAGCCTCAGGCCAGGGACTGAGGGACAGGATGACTGGCGTGTGTTTACATGCCCAGGATATGATCCGAGTGAAAATGTCCCATCACTCACCATTGTCTGAGGTCTTTCTGTGTGGTGTCTCTTGCCCTAAACCACCAGTGCTGGGAGCTAGGGTGTTGCTGCCTAGGTTCTGAGAGGGGTTGACATACCTCGGCCACACCACACCTCAATGCCAGGCCTGAGTGACACTTAGCTACCTCTGAGAGTTCACATGTGGCATCTGGACAACTTCACCCTGGACTGGAACCCACTCTGGGTGTCCCATGGATAACTCTGGTAAGTATCTGGTCACTGGATATGTTCAGAGCATTGCTCTTAGGGTAAGAGGACATGGGTCTGTCCTTAGACCTCACAACACATCAGGAGTTACTACCCCGTCTGTCATGCTTTATGACAGGATCCAGAAAGGTTTAAAAACATGTACTGCTTTTTTCTTTTTAAAAAGTTTATTATATATGAGTACACTGTCGCTATCTTCAGACACACCAGAAGAGGGCATCTGATCTCATTACAGATGGTTGTGAGCCACCATGTGTTTGCTGGGATTTGAACTCGGGGCCTCTGGAAGAGCAGTCAGTGCTTTTTTTTTTTTTTTTTTTTTTTAAATTTAATCCTATTTGATTTTCTTTTGTTTTTTAAAGATTTATTTTATTTATTATATATATATATAAGTACACTGTAGCTGTCTTCAGATACACCAGAAGAGGGCATCAGATCTCCTTACAGATGGTTGTGAGCCACCATATGGTTGCTGGGAATTGAACTCATGACCTCTGGAAGAGCAGTCGGGTGCTCTTAACCACTGAGCCATCTCTCTAGCCCCTTTTTTTTTTTTTCTTCTTCTTACTTTCTTTTTTTTTTTTTCTGGAGCTGGGGACCAAACCCAGGGCCTTACGGTTGCTAGGCAAGCGCTCTACCAGAGCTAAATCCCCAACCCCAGTGCTTTTTTTTTTTTTAATTATATTTCTTACATTTCAAATGTTATTCCCTTTCCCGGTTTCCTGTCCATAAGCCCCCATCCCCTCCCTCTCCCCAGTCAGTGCTCTTAACCACTGAGCCATCTCTCCAGCACTCAGAAGTTTTTTTTTTTTTTTTTTTTTTTTTTTTGGTTCTTTTTTTCGGAGCTGGGGACCGAACCCAGGGCCTTGCGCTTCCTAGGCAAGCGCTCTACCACTGAGCTAAATCCCCAACCCCTCAGAAGTTCTTAATTTTTGGGTCACAACTCCTTTTGGGTGTCAAATGACCCTTTCACAGCATGATTCATAACAGCAAAATTTCAGTTACATGAACTAGCAACAGGGACAGTTTCACGGGTTGGGGTCACCACAAGGTGAAGAATTGTATGAAACTGTATTAAAAGATCACTGCATTAGGGAGGTTGAGAACCACTCAACCTAGACTAGACTTAGCTCTTCCTCTGAGTCTGCAGGATAAGCCAAAATGGCATCAGCAGTGTCTTCAAACCGTGTTAGGGAAGGGTTTATTTTGCCTCAGAATGTGAGGGGTACTGCCTATGGTGCTATGAGAGACATGGTGGGGCAGGAGTGTGAGGTCCAGCATGTCCACAATGAAGAGGTAGAGAGAGATGAACGCCACTGTTCAGCTCACTTCCTCATTGTCAGGGTGCAGCCCATATTTAGGGTGTTTCCCCACTGTAATTAATGTAATCTTCACGAATGTGCCCAGAGATCTGTTTCTAAATCTCATTAATGTCATTGTCACAATTCCCGATTGGGACTACTTTCCCATCAAAATGATGAGAGTAAATGTTAACAACCTATTTAGCAAAACAAGCCCTCCTGGCAGAAGAAAAGAACCGTGACTTCCCTTCCCCTGAGAAAGGGACAGTGTTCGGTCCTGAAGATGATGTAACATCAGAAGGCTGTGACACCACCTGCTGCTGTACCTTATCAAACCTTGAGCCTTCGAGTTACCTTGGTCAGAGATCAAAGTTTCAAGAAAAGCCACCAATGCAGGTAGATAGAAAAGTGTCTTCTCCAACAGGGTCTGTCCCAAGTTCACCTTGTATCCGTGGCATGAACAAAACGTCTGGTAAATGATGGGTGTTTGGTGGGGGGAGGATGGGGAGGGGAAGCCCATATAGAAGGGGAGGGGGAGGGGTTGGGGGATGTTGGCCCGGAAACCGGGAAGGGGAATAACAATCGAAATGTAAATAAGAAATACTCAAGTTGGGGCTGGAGAGATGGCTCAGTGGTTAGGAGCCCCGACTGCTCTTCCAGAGGTCCTGAGTTCGATTCCCAGCAACCACATGGTGGCTCACAACCATCTGTAAGGAGATCCAATGCCCTCTTCTGGTGTATCTGAAGACAGCTACAGTGTACTTATATATAATAAATGAATAAATCTTTTAAAAAAAAAGAAATACTCAAGTTAATAAAGATTAAAAAAAATGATGGGTGTTTGACACCTCTTCCGCCTCAACTTTGAGTCAGAATCTACCTCTGATCAAGCCGTTTGTCCCCTTCCTGTCACCTGGCAATGTCTACAGGTTCAAGTAAAAGGTTGTGGGGGTTTTTGCTTTGCATTCTTTGGTTTAGCAAAAGCGGCTCTCAAGTTTCTGCAAAGGAATGTGAACTGTCGGGGTCGTGACCTGGTGCGAGGCTCATTCACGGTCTACTGGCCGGACGACAACCTTAACAGACCAGCATTGCCCACACGCAAGAGGCCAATTAAAAATAAATAGGGAAAGGTAGAAAAGGGAAATTTATTGAACGTGGCCGGCTTGAGAAGCGAGTCAAAGCAGCTTGATGTACTGCCCCCTCCCCTAACCTCACAACCGCCCCTGCCACCGCCTCAGCTTTTTCAAGGGACTCCAGGATGGACATTTTGTTCTTTTATTACATGTGGAGGGTGCACATGTGGTGACACACATGTGGAGTTCAAGGACAACCTTCAGGATTTGGTTCTGCGTCCACCTGAGGTGTGATGGGGCGGGGTCTCATCTGGTCCCACCCTGATGGGGCGGAGTCTCCTCTAGTCCCATCCTAATGGGGGTGGGTCGGGGTCTCCTTGTTTCTGTGTACTCAGTCCACGCTAGCTGGCCCATAAGCTGTAAGCCTCTTGCTATGAGTACCAAGTCTCCATAGATCTGTACCGCACAGATACATCTGCCTTTTTTTTTTTAATTTTTTATTTATTGTATGTATGTGAGAACACTGTCGCTCTCTTCAGACACACCAGAATAGGGCACCGGATCCCATTACAGATGGTTGTGAGCCACCGTGTGGTTGCTGGGAATTGAACTCGGGACCTCTGGAAGTGCAGCCAATGCTCTTAACCGCTGAGCCATCTCTCCAGCCCCTTATCTGGCTTTTTAAAGGCTCTGGGACTTGAGTGCCTTTCCTGGGGCATCTACATCAACAGCCTGAAGTTTAGGTTTGAATGGAGGCCAGAGGTGTGAACAGCAAAGGTGTCTCGTCAAGGCATGCTCCTGCCTGTCTTTATTCTCAGCTCCAAGGTTCTCCTGCAGGGCTTTCTCACAAGTTGTCAGAACTGAGAGAAATCTCTGTGTGTGCGTGACAAGTTGCCTTCTCGTTGGCTTTGTCACAACATTGGACTCCTGAAGGAATTCCAGACCCATGGAGTCCACTGTCTCAATCTGGGGGGCTGGAGGCTAGGGAACAGGGTTTCTCTGTGTAACCCTGGCTGTCCTGGAACTCACTCTGTAGACCAGGCTGGCCTCGAACTCACAGAGATACACCTGTCTCTGCCTCTTGAGTCCTGGGATTAAAGGTGTCCATCACCGCCACCTGGCTCTTTGTCTCAGTTTTTTTTTTTTTTTGGTTAAATTCATGTTTGGTGCTTTTTTTTTTTTTTTTTTTTTTTTGGTTAAATTCATGTTTGGTGCTTTTTTTTTTTTTTTTGGTTAAATTTTGTCTCAGTTTTTGTGGCCAAATGGAGTCTCTGAAGGATTTTTTTTTTCCTGGTCTGGACCTTATACTGGTACTGCACAGCTGTGTGGTCTCCAAACTCAGTGACTTGTAAGTCAAATTGGAGAAAAGATAAGGATTCTCCTCTGACGTATTGGAGACAGCCTCACAGGGACACTGCGTGAACAAGGGTTTTCTCCACCACTCATTCCTATCCATGTGTGCCACTGTGGCTTGTGAGTGACGACGGGCTCCCCAGACAGTAAGCAGGCACACAAGTGCTTATGATGGCTGTCCAGCGAGGACAAAAATGGAAAACAGAGATGGCTCAGTGGTTAAGAGCACTGACTGCTTCCAGAGGTTCTGAGTTCAAATCCCAGCAGCGACATGGTGGCTCACAACCGTCTGTAATGGGATCCGATGCCCTCTTCTGGTGTGTCTGAAGACAGTGGCAGTGAACTCACATACATAACAAATAAATAAATCCAAAACCAAAAAAAAGGAGAGACACAAAGTATGCATTTCACGAGGGACAGGTTAAGGGCTCTCTGGCTTTGTCCCGTGATTTCTCATCCAGATCATGAACTGTCCCAAAGGGAAATGAAAATATTTGGAAGCATAAGGTCCTATTTGGTCCAGCTGAGGGCAGGGAGTGAAGGTCGGTGATGTTGGGTTTCCTTTGGAGTTGATGGAGTATAAAACTTAAATGACAATGATGTCGAGATTCTATGAACACTATTGTGTTTATTTTAAATTTCATTGAGAGCACAGGTGGGGGGGAGTGTTATAAAACTCTGAGTCTGAGGCCAGCCTCAGCTACCCAGTGATGGTCTATAAAAACAAATGATTCCACAGTGCATTTTCAATAATAAAATTCTGCTTGGTAACAAGTGATAAATCCATTTCTTCACTGGTGGAATAAGCCAATTCGGTTCCGTTTAGGTTCTATTAAATGCAGGTTTATTGGGAAGCTGCTCTCCGGTGGGTTCCCTGGCCCCAGGACTGAGACCAGGGAACTCACCGTGGGGAGTGGGAAGGGGGAAGAGAAAGACAAAAAGGGCGCCTGCACACCGAGAGGAGAGAGGAGGAGAGACCAAAATGTCTGGATTGTACAGTGAGGAGCCTCGTGGGGGAAGGGCAGCCCAGCCGGGGGGGAGGGGCGCCTGGAAAGTTCACGGTTAGGGGCTGGGTATGCCATGATTGAGGGAGGCTGGGAGAACCTGAAGGCTAGGTCCGCTTAGTTATGTAAAATATTCACTTCAGTCCTAGTCCTGAAATCGAACAACAAGCAAACAACAACAAAAATGGATTCACAGACACACGAATGAGTAAGCCACCTCAGTGGCGTATTCCTGTAATCTCAGTTCCTACCTGGTAACGTTGTGTCTAAGCTCCACCCACAGTTACCTGGCAACATCCAGGTTTGCCTGACACTATAAAAGGCGCTGCTTGCCCCCTGCTCTCTCTCTTGTTCTCTCTTGCTCCTCTCTTGCTCTTTGCCTTCCTGCCCCCACTCTCTCTCCATTTCCTTTCCCCCTCCTCACGTGCTCATGGCTGAAACCCCTCTACTTCTCTCTCTCTCTGTCTCTCTGTCTGTCTCTCTGTCTGTCTGTCTGTCTGTCTCTCTCTCTCTCTCTGCCTCTACTACCCTTTAACTCCCCTCCCCATGACCTGAATAAACTCTATTCTATATTATACCATCATGTGACTGGTCCCTCAAGGGGAAGGGATGTCTCAGCACGGGCCCACTGAGGCACCCCTTTCACCCATACCTCACCACACCTCCATAGAACATATCCCCCTTCTCTTTACCTTTTTAGAAGCACATCACTACTGAGGTAGCTAGGCTTCCGGGACAGCTAGATCCTGTCTCAAAACACGTACTAAAAGAGCCAGGCCTGGTGGCACACTCCTTTAATGGCAACACTCAGGAGACAGAGGTGGGAGGATCTCTGTGAGTTTGAAACCAGCCTGGTCTACATAGGGAGTTCCAGGACAGCCAGGGCTGTGGAGAGAGATTCTGTCTAAACCAAAAAGCCAAAATCAAAGTATACAATCAATGATCCACGAATGAGGGCAACTCTTACAGGTAAGGGCCAATGATTAATGTAGAAAATGATGTGATTAAAAAGTCAATTGTTGGGCTGGAGAGATGGCTCAGTGGTTAAGAGCACTGACTGCTCTTCCAGAGGTCCTGAGTTCAAATCCCAGCAACCACATGGTGGCTCACAACCATCTGTAATGGGATCCGAAACAGCTGAAAACAGCTACAGTGTACTCATGCAAATAAAATAAATCTTTTTTTAAAAAAAAAAGTCAATTGTTAACACTGTCAGTAAAAATGGGTTCAATGTTGATCTTAGAGTGTGAAAGACCGAAGTGTCTCCATGGTTACAAAATCTCCTCACCAGATACTTAGTACAAAGGGTGGCAGAGGGACTTCTCAAGAAGATAGAGGGCAGATCGCCTCAGCCGTACCCTTAGAGTTGGCCTCAGAATTGGAGATGGAGCCCAGTTGTCGGCATGCTGGCCAAGGGTGCATGATGTCAAGCGGTGGACAAACTCTCCTCCAGGAACTCAGGAGGCGAGACAAGATCTAAAATTCAAGGTTACTGCCGGCTATGCAGGGAGCGTAAGGCTGTTCTGGACCGCAGGAAATCTTGTCGCAAACATGAGCAAAAAGTTGGCAGCAGCAAGGAGACAAGAGAAGCCCTGATGGAAGCTGTGGGCTCAAAACTCAGCATCTCTTTCACCAGCTCCCAGAAAAGTGCGTCATCCCTGTGACTGGGCAAGAGGAAGGAAAAGCACACAAATTAAAATGAGTGGATATTCTGCAAGCTGTCCCGGGCGCTTGCAAAACGCTGCTGTTCTTCAAACACAGAGTAACCTTGGAACTGTTCCAGATTTTTAAAAAAAAGGGTGTGTGGGGCGTGGGGGGGGGGGGGGGAGGCACAAACCCAGGGACTTGGCAGAGGGTAATGTTGGGGATTCTGGCAAACTCTGAGTAGTGGCAGGCAACTGGAGCACAGTGTGTGACCCTGTCAGGGTCCTGATTTGGCAGGTGCATTGTGGGTATGGAAAGCTGTCCTGTTTTTAGGAACTACTTGAGTATAAGGGGGAACGGTGGGGGTTGGGGATTTAGCTCAGTGGTAGAGCGCTTGCCTAGGAAGCGCAAGGCCCTGGGTTCGGTCCCCAGCTCCGGAAAGAAAGAACCAAAAAAAAAAAAAAAATAGACAGACAGACAGACAGACAGACACAGACCGTGAACATTGGGTCTGGGTTGAGTTCCCAGAAGCAATACAATAAGCTCACAAAATCACCTGTAACCTTACTTCTAGGGGAATCCGAAATCATCTTTTTCTGGCTTCCAGGTAGTTCATGCACACACCACGTCGGCTATAAACTCAGAGTTACCCACGAGCACGAATGCACGAATGCTAACCCTTTAACAATAAGTCGGCACAGGGTTGGGGATTTAGCTCAGTGGTAGAGCGCTTGCCTAGGAAGCGCAAGGCCCTGGGTTCGGTCCCCAGCTCCGAAAAAAAGAACCAAAAAAAAAAAAAAAAGGGGGGGGGGAACGGTGACTGTGAGGGCTAGGTTTTGTTTGTTTTGTTTTGTTTAGTCTATTTGACACAAACTAGAGTCCTCTGAGAAGGAAAAAAGAACCTCCATCAAACTGGCCTGTAGGCAGGCCTGTGGGAAATTTTCTTTCTTTTTTTTTTTTTTGGTTCTTTTTTTTTGGAGCTGGGGACCGAACCCAGGGCCTTGCGCTTCCTAGGCAAGCGCTCTACCTCTGAGCTACATCCCCAACCCCGGGAAATTTTTTTTTTTTTTTTTTTTTTTTTTTTTGGTTCTATTTTTCGGAGCTGGGGACCGAACCCAGGGCCTTCCGCTTCCTAGTTAAGCGCTCTACCACTGAGCTAAATCCCCAACCCCGGGAAATTTTCTTAATGACAGATGTGGGAGGGTCCAGGCCACTAAGTGGTCCTGGGTGCTGTAAGGAAGCAGGCTGAGCAAGCCAGGAGTAAAGCAGTAAGCGGCACTCCTCCATGGCCTCTGCGTCCATTCCTGCATCTGGGTTTCCACCTCGACTTCTCCTGAGTTCCCCCAAAGACGAGCTATTAACCTGTAAGCCATAAAAACCTGTGCTTCTCCAAGTCACTTTGGTCATGGCATTTATCACAGCAAGGGAGAGCAAACTAGGACAGTGTCTTACCTGTATGCATGCACGCATGTGTGAGTATGTGCATGTGTATGTGTGTGCATGTGTGCGTTTGTGTGTGTGTGTGTGTGTGTGTGTATGTGTGTGTGTGTGTGTGTGAGAGAGAGAGAGAGAGAGAGAGAGAGAGAGAGAGAGAGAGAGAGAGAGAGACACCAAAATGAATGTCTGGTTTGTATACAGAAGGACGGCTGAGAAGTTCAGGGCTGGGGACAGGGTATGCCAGGTAGGGACTGAGGGATTCTGGGAGAGCCTGGAAGTCAGGTCTGCTTTGGTATGTAAAATATTCACCTCAGTCCCTTGTCCTGAGTGTGAAACCAAATACTATCCACGCCACTTTTCTGACTGTCTGAAATTAGGTCAAAATTGTCAATTTTAAACAAAACGAGACTTATCAGAAACTTGATTTAAAACTGAAATACTTGCATGGGACAGAACTGCAAACTGGGGTACGTTGAGGGGAGGCAGTATTTCAGGATGCTGGAGACTGGGGGGAAGGGCTTCCTCCGTCCTCCTCCTCCTCTTTGCTGGAGGTGGCAGTAGGCCAGGGGCAAGCAGTCCTGGCTGCTTGTGCGTCTACACTAACTCCAGTGTCTGCCTGCATCTTCACAGGGCTGTTTCTCCATTCAAACTCTCACCTTCTCTCTTTTTTTTTTTTCCTTCGGAACTGAGGACTGAACCCAGGACCTTGCACTTGCTAGGCAAGCGGTCTACCACTGAGCTAAATCCCCAACCCCTCTCACCTTCTCTTAAGGATGTCGCCCATAACCATAGGTTTAAGTTACATCCCTGAGACCTGGCCAAACCTTCAAGGGCCAAACCCTGGAGAGAAGGGTTCCTGGGAATTCCGGTTAGCGTTCTTTTTTTTTTTTTTTTAAGACTTTTATTTCATGTTGCTACACCGTAGCTGTTTTGAGACACGCCAGAAGAGAACATCAGATCCCATTACAGATGATTGTGAGCCACCATGTGGTTGCTGGGATTTGAACTCAGGACCTCTGGAAGAGCAGTCAGTGCTCTTAACCACTGAGCCATCTCTCCAGCCCGCGTTCTTTTTTTTTTAAAAATTTTTTTTCGGAGCTGGGGACCGAACCCACCGGTTAGCGTTCTTGCACTGACAAAATAAGATACACTGGAAGGCAAAACAGCTCTGCATAGTAACCGGCTCCCTAACAAGCAACCTCCCTCTCAAGCTGGTTTCCAGATCCCTAGCCTCAAACTCCACCCCTCCCCCCTCTCTCCAGCCCCCTTCCGGATTGGCACGAGGTTTGTCAGACCCACCAGGCTCTTACCCCAGGCGTTTACATTTTCCAGCCCAGAAGATTTCCTCCTGGAACAAGAGGTGGCCCTTCTAACAGAATGTCATATTCGGCTGGGCACGGTGGCTCAGATCTGCAATCCCAGCTCTGAGGAGGCAGGGGGATCTGGAGTTGGAGCTCAGCCTATTTCAACAAGCTAAACACAGGGCTGGAGAGACGGCTCACCAGTTAAGAACGGGTGCTGCTCTTGGAGAGAACTGGAGTTTGGTTCCCAGTTCCCCCGTTGGTATTAAAGATGTATGCCACCACCGCCTGGCAATAAAATAAAAAAGCAAAACAAATTACAAAGAGCCAGGCGTGGTGGCGCACAGCTTTAATCTCACCACTCTGGTGGCAGAAGCAGGCAAATCTTTTGAGTTCCAGCCTGGTCTGCAGAGCGAGTTCCAGGACAGTTAGTGCTGCACAGGGAAACCCTGTCTCGAAAAACATAGAGAAAGAAAGAAAGGAAGGAAGAAAGGAAGGATGGATGGAAGGGGGAGAGAGAGAGGAGAGAGAGAGAGAGAGAGAGAGAGAGAGAGAGAGAGAGAGAGAGAGAGAGAGAACTGAGGTCACCTACTTAACCACAGGATGAGACTTGTCCAAACCAACCCATTTATATAGGTGCCCCCCCCCGACTCTCCACCTTCCCCTAGCCTTCCCCCCCAGGTCTCTATATAGGCCAGGTTGACCTTGAACTCAAACTTGAGATTCTCCTCCCTGGACCCCATTCCACAGGCTGGGACTGCATGCACCACCACGCCCATTTTAACGTCCTACGGATATCGCTATTGGGGCGTCCTTGCAGTGGCACCACTGATCCAGGCCCCTCAGGCCGGTTGCTTGGGAGAGCTGTGGGAGAGTTTGTGAGCGTCAGGCTCCTGCCGTTCAGAGCAGCGGATGCGTGACTCGACCACGCCAAGCCAGGAAGCCCCACGAGGCACGTCCTCGAGTGGAACGGGTCCTGGGAAACGAGGCTCCCTGACACACTTGGCCAGGCTGTGCCGCAGGGTGCAGACCTTTGGGCACAGACCTGCGGCCCTTCCAGCGCTTCACGACAAACGTTTGTTAGACCGCAGAGCCTTTCAAACTTTTCGAGCACAGCTCCCTGAATTCTCAAAGAGCAAGCAGACACTCCGTTGTGGAGGCCGGGCGTCCAGCGGGCCCCTGGGGGGGAGCCAGAGTGGGGGTGGGAAGGGGGTGTGTGGGGGCGGGGTGGGTGGGCGGCCGTTCTACGGCCGGGGATTGGCGGGTGCCAGCCTT
Organism: Rattus norvegicus; assembly: GCF_021556685.1. Lineage (NCBI taxonomy): Eukaryota > Metazoa > Chordata > Mammalia > Rodentia > Muridae > Rattus > Rattus norvegicus. Next base: position 10,501,523 of record NC_141553.1, on the reverse strand, counting down.
CCGCCCCCGTCTCTGGGCCAATCACCTGAGCCTGTTGTGGGTGGCCGGGTCGGTGCTAAACCGGCTGCCTTCCCACGGGTCCCCATCTGAGCTGTGATCCTGTCCGAGCGCGCGCTCCAGCCCAGCCCAGGTCCAGCCGTTTTCCCGCGTCTGAGTCTAGGTGAGCTCGGGCTGCACTGACTCCCACGTCGCGCACACAGCGAGATCCTCGCTGGGGTTCGGTAACCCGCGGGCACTCCCCATCCCTGGGCACAGAATTGGCTTCAGCTGCACCTAGATGCGCAGAGCAGTGCCAGCTCGCGAGCTCGGTGTTCCGGCTCGCTAAGGTCCCCGTGATCCCACCGGGGGGGCCTGACTTGTCCAGCCACTCCGCTGCCACCTGCATCCGTTGCCCACTTCCCGCAAGTATCCACCTCCCCGCAGCCCTATGCTGAGCACCCACGTGGCCCCAGGCCCCACGACCCAGTGTCTCTGAGCGTGGAGCCGGGTTCTAGGGTGACGCGATGCCCCGGTACCGGTCATCGATTTCCCCTGTTTTGGATGGAGACCGCTGTTTCGCAAATTGTTCTTTGGGGCACTGGTGCCGGGGTGGGGGTAAATATTGAAGTAGTGTCGTGCGGGGTGGCTGAGGCGCGGGGAAGGCAGGTCCTCCACTTTGTGCGGGACCTGGTGAGGGCGGGGGAGGGCGCGAGACTTAGGGCTGTACAACTTGCAACTTGCGGAGGGTTTCCCACATCACTGCCACACACTGTCCCCAGCCCACCGCCCCTTCCGAAGGTCGAGTGGCCAGGCGGTCTGTGCTGGAACGTGATAGTCCTACGAAAAACCTACTGGAAGAGTGGCCTCTCCGTGCTAGCCGGGAGGGATGCAGGATGCCCTGGGCCACGTTCGCCAAGACAAGTTTGGGTTTGGGTTGTTCAACGGCTTTCTGTTCCGTGAGGACACTTAAGGAATGGCACTGGGCGAAATGCGGGTTCTGGAGAGTTCTGCAGCCCAGTTGTTCGCCTAGCAAGAGGATGTTTTAGAGAGGGGTCTTGAAGCTAAGGAGAGAAGCACCTGCCTAGGCCACCGACTGGGCGCATGCGTTTTAATGTTAGTTGCCCCTCCTCCGCCAAGGGAAGGAATAAGATGGGGCAGGGCTAGGTGAGGCTCCTGACTTCACATGGGAGTGCTAGGTCACATCTAGCATACTTAGAACACCCTCAAGGTGTCCATGTTAGGCAAACAAAAGTTCGGGAATATGGAGAGATGGCTCAGTGATTAAGAAAGAGCCCTTCAGTTCTCGCAGAAGGCCCTAGTGGCTCACGATCATACGTAACTACATTTCCAGGGGATCTGACCCTTTCCTCTCTTCCCGCCTCCAAGAGCAGCAGGCACATATGCAGTGCACATACATATATGCGAGCCAAACACCCCCATACATATTAGTAAATCTTAAAAAAAAAATTCGGGGGCTGGGGATTTAGCTCAGTGGTAGAGCGCTTACCTAGGAAGCGCAAGGCCCTGGGTTCGGTCCCCAGCTCCGGGAAAAAAAAAAGAACCAAAAAAAAAAAAATTCATTGTTTTTGTTTGAGGCAGGATCTCTGCATAGCCCTGGCTGTCTTGGAACTTACTAAGTAGACCAAGCTGACCTTGAACTCACAAGAGTGTCACCTGCCTCCTGAATGCTGGGATTATGACACCCAGCTTAAATTTTTTTTTCCAAAGCAGCTGTGATGCTGCTCTCTTCATGGAATAATGACAAGAAAATGTGTACATGTTATGTGCACACACGTTTTCCCCCTTGCTAGTTGGCTTGGCACTTGACAGCCGTCACATCTCCTCCCATCAAGCTACACATCCAACCTCTGGATAATTTGAATCTGCAGCTTAGTCTGATGTGCAGAGATGGCCGACAGGAAGGCTGCACCTTTCCACTTTGTCCAGAAGATTGTGCAACTGCTGTCGCTGTCTATACAAGGCTTTGGCTCATGTTAAATGTCACCTCGACACAGTTTAGAGTCACCTGAGAAGGGGTCTCAACAGAGGAACTGCCTAGGTCAGACTGGCCTGGGGGGGGCGCCAGGTCTGTAGAAAATTGACTTGCTCGTTACTTGATGTAAAAAGAGCCGATCAGTGAGCTGCACTATCCTCCAGGCAGGGATTCCTGAACTGTATGTATAAGGCCAGGGAAGGAGAGATGAGAGCAGGCAGCATGGGTACCTTTGTTTCTCTCCCTTCTTGACTGTGGAAACAAACAGTGTGACTACTGCTTTCCCTGACGGTCCTAGAACTGAAATCGAAATAAACCTTTTCTCCCTGCAGTTGCTTTTGGTCAGTGTGTTCTGTTTTGTTTTAATCACAGCTACAGAATGAAAAATAGGACCAGACTCGTATTTTTTTTTCATCATCTTCAAAGACCCTGAGCATTCAACAATCTCTGTTGGCATTTTGTCTAGGCTCTGCCCCACAGTTACCTGGCAACAGCTAGGTGTGCCTGACACTCTGTAAAAGGGGCTGCTGGCCCCCTCCTCTCTCTCACTCTTGCTCTCTCCTTTTCTCTCTGTTCCCTCTCTCCTTATTCCCCGCCCCCATGTGCTATTGGCCAGCCTCTTCTCTCTCTCTCTCTCTCTCTCTCTGTGTGTGTGTGTGTGTGTGTGTGTGTGTGTGTGTGTGTGTCTACTACCCCTTCAACTTCCCTCTCCATACTCTAAATGAACTCTATTCTATACTATACCATCAGGGGCAAGGGATACCTCAGCATGGACTCGCAGAGGCACTCCTTCCCCCACACCATACCGAGCCTCTACCAAACATATCCCTGGCTTCTTTTTCTTTTTCTTTTTTATAAACCACGACATTCTTGCCAGACTCTAATGTCCTCTCTGCTGTGTTCCCATTGGTTTACTTGCTCTGGGACCCTCAGATGTGAAATCACAGGACATTTGATTACTCCACTCACTCCGTGTAAACGAAACCTCCTTGAGTGTATGATTGACTCCTTTCGCTGAACACTCTGCCTTTGGAGTTAGTCCATCCCTTTTAAAAAAACACAAGAAGATTTACTTATTTGTGTCTATGACTGTGTGTACATGCATGCTAAACTCCAGTCCTCATGGTCATAAAAGCAAGCGCTTTTAACCGCTGGGCCATCTCTCCAGCCCCCAGCCATTCCTCTATGTGGCTGGAGAGTACTCTGTCTCATGGACAGGACACATTTTTGTACAGCCATTCCTCAGTGACTTTGGGTGATGGTCACCTTTGGGCTGGGACAGCCATTATAAATATCTCTTTTCGTGGCTTTTGGATCTCTGCCTCAGGATCGAATTGCTGGGTCATTCAGTTTATGTTTAACTTTCTGAAAGGAACCTAACCGTTTTTCCACAGCAGCTGCACCCTGCTCCTTGTCTCCCATCCTTGCAAAGCTTGTCTGAGTGGAGCCAACACGCCCAGAGGGGGACAGGAGAGTCAACTACTAAACCAACAGGTTTCTGCGACCTCAGCAAATCCCAGCATGCCTTCAGGGACATCCCAGTGTGAAGATGGCTCTGCAGGGTGCCCCCAGGACTTGGAGGTACAGCCAGAAAAAGGGCAACTGGAGAAGGGAGCCTCAGGGGACAAGGAAAGAGTCTGGATCTCGCCTGATACCCCAAGCAGATGTACTTGGCAGCTGGGCAGGCCCATGGCGGATTCCCCACATTACCACACAGTGCCGTAAGTCTCTGTCTTTGATCCCAAGATGGTGGGTTTATTTCCTTAGGGGGTGGGGGAGGGATGTGGAGGCCATACCTGCAGATCACTGTGTGGGTGGGGGTTGGGGGGTTAGAAACAATGAAGGCTAAGCCAAGAGAGGCCTAGGCTTCTTTTGGTACTGTGTGTTTCGCTCTGGTGAGCTTCTTTTATGGTTGGGCAAAGACTGTCTTTGGCACTGATAGATAATAGAAACCATTCCAAACACAGTCAGTTAGGTCAGTAGTTAGTTGGCTTAGGAACATGGGCAGTGTCCCGCCCTGTTCTAAAGCACCCAGGTTAAAGCCATGCAGGTTCCCACCCTGGTTGTAAAAAACTCTTAGGATTGTCATTTCCTTAATGTCTTCGAATTCAAACAGGTGGGTGAAAGGATTTGTGTTTTAAATTTGGGAGTCCTGTTCCCTGTGGGTGGCCGCCAACATTTATGGTTATATTGGTTCAGAAGTCTGAGTGAGGCCTGGCCTGGTGTGGAAGGTAGCACTTATTAAGGGACCAGAGGGGGGAGAAAATGAAAATTTGTAAACTAGAATCTCTGCCTATTGAATGGACTCCAGTTCTGGGAAGTCAGGAGACAAGTGGGAGCTGGTTAGATGAGTTCTTGCCAGGACAACACAGCAAGGGGTGAGAGCCCTGCGGCTGCAGGAAGCACAAGAGAGCTGACCCCATCCTTCAACCCCTCCCAAGGGCTCCTGAGGGCCTGGGAACTGCTTGTTCAAAGATGTGTATGACTTAAGGGCAGGTTTGTCATCCCGCTGATTGGCCCTGCTTTGTTAAGAGTCATTGGGAGGCTCCCACACTCTGCTGGGAGGCACTGGCTCCGGGCACCTGGTATGGGGGCAGATGTGGGCAGAGAGAAAGATGAGACAGGTTGATTAGGGTGAGACAAACCACCCACTTCCAGAGGCTCTTGATGCCTGTAACTGCAGAGTGAGGGATAGGTAGGCTGCAGGCAGCCCTGTTGAGGAATTGGGGTTCCTGAGACCCCGCGGAGCTGCCCTTCTGCGCTGGCAAAGTACAGACAGTTGGGATGGATAACAGACCATCACCTGAACAAACTTCTGATAACTTGCGGAGTGAGCACGCCTGAGCCTGTATCCTAAAGCCGGTCCCTGCCTGGCTCCCCGGGGTTCAGGTCAAGGACAGCCAGGAAGAGAACACATCCAGCTCTTCTCCATGACATGACTCTGCCTCTCTTGTAGATCTGGTTAGAGTCCAACCTGTTGCGCCTGTTGGCCCCCAGGCAGCTTCTTCTTCCACCCCGACACTCCAGCTTCTTGACTCCTCCCCCGACTCGGGGCCAAAGGTGACTGAGGCTTCTCTCTAGTTAGTTAGTTTGGCTCCAGTGTGAGAAGCCTGGGGCAGGAGGGCAGGAAGCCAGGGCCCAGTAGCCCGGCAAGCCTTGAAGCCTGAGCGGGGTTGATGAGTGTAACACAGGCAGGGAGTGCGTGGGCGTGCAGCCACCCCGGAGCCTGGAGGCCGTGCATGGAGAGCATGGAGAGACTGCTCTGGAAACCGTTCTGGTCACACTGTGCTACCGTCGAAATGCTGCCAGAGGCTTGACCCGTCACAGGCTTATAGCTCTGGGCCCTTTGTTTCTTGGCACCACTTCTGCCTTGCTGGCCCGGTAACGCCAGGCTTCTGGGGACTCTGAGAGCATGATACCGGAGGACCTACCCCTGCGAGGGACCTGAGCGGAAGGCAGTTGGGATGTTCTGGCGGCCCGGGGCTGAGGGATCAGAGGGTTAAAATTCTCAAGCAAGGGGTTGGGGATTTAGCTCAGTGGTAGAGCGCTTGCCTAGCAAGCGCAAGGCCCTGGGTTCGGTCCCCAGCTCCGAAAAAAAAGAAAAAAAAATTCTCAAGCAAGACAGAGGCTGGGTCTATGGTCTACAAGGCAGGGCGTTTGAGACAAGGTCTTGTTTTAAACCCTAGATTGGCCTGGGCCTTGAACTTAGAGCAATCCTCCTGCCTCAGCCTCCCCAAGTACTAGCTAGGATTAAAGGCATATGGCATCATGCCTGGCTGTTTGTAGTTTGAGACAGTCGCTTGCTGTTATAGGACACAGCAACCGGAAGACTGGTGACGTGAGCAGTCAAAGAATTTTACCAGGGCTCAAAAGAGAGGAAGAGAGAGAATTAACTACAATGTGTTATCTATAGCAGGTGAATTCCCAGAGAGGGAGGGACCATGAGGCTGAGAGGGAGTGAGATCTGGGTACGGATGTCCCAGACAGGATCTCGATGTATCTCCAGGCTAGCTTCAAAGTCATTATGTAGCCAAGAATGACCTGGAAACCCAGATTGTCCAGCTCTGTGTCCTAAGGGTTGGAATTACAGTGTGCCATTTTGCCTGCTGAGAGCTCTCCTATAAATTAGGGAGAAGTTACATGATGTCTTAGTCGGGGTTTTACTGCTGTGAACAGGCACCATGACCAAGGCAAGTCTTATAAAGAGCAACATTTAATTGGAGCTGGCCTACAGGTTCAGAGGTTCAGTCCATCATCATCAAGGTAAGAACACGGCAGCGTCCAGGCAGGCATAGTGCAGGAGGAGCTGAGAGTTCTACATCTTCATCTGAAGGCTGCAGGCAGCATACAGACTTCCAGACAGCTAGGATGAGGGTCTTAAAGCCCATGCCCACGGTGACACACCTACTCCAATAAGGTCATACCTATTCCAACAAGGCCACACCTTCTAAAAGTGCCACTCTCTGGGCCGAGCATTTATAAGCCATCCTCACACATGGTCTCACCTCATGGGCCGTCTGCACTGGGTCTGAATTTGGGTCTGTGGACAGGGTGCCATTCTCTCTCTCGTTAAGTAATTTTTTTTTCTTTTCGGAGCTGGGGACTGAACCCAGGGCCTTATGCTTGTTAAGCAAGCGCTCTACCACTGAGCTAAATCCCCAACCCTTGTTAAGTAATTTTATAGCATGTCTCTTTTAAGGGTAGCCATTCATTCAGGTAGCACAGGTTGTTAGGAGTTAGCAGAAGGTGACTTAAGCATAGGGCGAGGCCTGGCCTGGAGTCACAGGCCTTAGGTCCCTTGTATCAACGTAAGATGTCACTAAGTCACCAGGAGCCAGACTCCTAAGTAGTCACACTTGTTATTAGAACAAGCAGCGTTTTGATCTTACTTTTGGCCTTTTACATGTCTTTTTCTGACAGATTAGCAAAGCCAAGTCATTAATGGTGTGTGGTAGCACGGAGCAGATGTCTTCTCGAATTGTTTTAGGTCTCGATAAGGACATGGGTGTGGCTAGTCGGCCTCACTGATCAATCATAAGGTCACAAGACAGGAAGTTGAGGAAGACTGGCATTTTAGAGAGAGGAGGAGGAGATGGAGGGATCCCAGGGGTGAGAGACAGCACAGATGTGGTTGGCAATGGTTGTCATCCCTAAGATAGTCCCGTCTGGAGCTGTAACCCTGTGAGATACCAGTCCTTCCAGAAGGCTGAGTAGAGGCTGAAAACAAGAGAGGGACTTTGGAGTCCATTGGTATAATGAACTTGTGACACTGTTGAGAGGAGGGACCCCCTGGGATTTTTTCTTTTTCTTTTCCTTTCTTTCTTCCTTCTTTCTTCCTTCCTTTCTTTCTTTCTTCCTTCCTTCCTTTCTTTCTTTCTTCCTTCCTTCCTTCCTTTCTTTCTTTCTTTCTTTCTTCCTTCCTTTCTTTCTTTCTTTTTTGTCCTTTGGCCCAGTGTAGAGTATGATGTTTTGTGAGCCAATCTGGAAGGGAGAGCCGGTGCCTATCTTGTAGGACCATTTGAAGGGTAATAAAAGGAATTTTGGAAGAAACTAACCAAACTGGACGTTGAAGAGGTGTGTTAATTGGGGTTTTATTTCTGTGAAGAGACACCATGACCATTTAATTGGGCTGGCTTGCAGTCTCAGAGGTTTAGTTCTTTACTATCATGGCGGGGAGCATGTCCTTAATTTAGCTTCCTATCCATAACATCCTATGAGATGCAAGGGCACAGTCAGACCCAGGGAATGGAAGTTACTTGGAGGTCCAGTCCCTCAAACTGGCTTCAAATGTCACTGTCCTTGGGTGGGTGACTGTGTGTGCTATTTATGCCGGCTGTGGATCTGCCAGGCCTTCCACAGCCCAGGCCTTACCCGAGGCACTCCTTTAATTCTTGATTTCCTAAATGCACACCATGCCAGGGTATAACAGTATCTTTTATTTGCCTGAAGTAATTGTCCTCTCGGAGGCTTAAGGCCTCTGTCTGGTGACCTAGGCCTAGTCCTGGAAGCTTCTAGCCTCCATACAAGCTAGTCTAGTCCTAGAGTGTTTTCAGCCTCTGAGACTTACTGCTGAATCAGCTCACCCCTTCCTAGTTCTTTCTGACATCTGGCTGGCTGACGCAATCTGCCTTCTCTCTTGACCTCTGACTTTTTGCTCTGCTTGGCTTCAAATCAACTCTGGCAATCTGTTCTAATCTTCTGGCTCCTTCTCGTTCTCTGACTTGTTCTGTCTTCACCTGTGAAAACCTGTCTCTCCCTCTCTCCCTTTCCTTCTCTTTCCTTCTCTTCCTCTCTCCCTCTCTCTCTCTCTCTCTCTCTCTCTCTCTCTCTCTCTCTCTCTCTCTCCACTCCTTTCCCTTAAGTAGTCTCTTCTCTCTTTTTTCCTAAGAGTTGGGCCTATCCTCTTCTGTCAAATCTTTCTCCAATCTGTCACTTTGTCTCTTTGTCTGCCACTTTCTTTCTTTCTTTCTTTCTTTCTTTTTTTTTTTTTTTTGGTTCTTTTTTTCGGAGCTGGGGACCGAACCCAGGGCCTTGCGCTTCCTAGGCAAGCGCTCTACCACTGAGCTAAATCCCCAACCCTAACTCTCCCTTCATTGTTTGGAATTAAAGGTGTGTGCTAAGAGCATTTCTGTATTCCAGCCAGAGGAATAAGGCTGAGCCGCACCACAACGAGAAACTGCTTTCTTCAGTAAATGACCCAATGTCGGGGTTCACAGTGTGATCAAATATCCCACAACAGCAAGGCTCAACTGTTACTCTGTTTTGTTTCCCGAATGGCCTCTTCTCTCTGTTTTAGGACAAAATCCCCGAAAATTTTGCCAGATATTCTGAGGAAAATTGGCAACACCCCTATGGTCAGAATCAACAGGATCTCCAAGAATGCAGGACTCAAGTGCGAGCTGTGTGAGTGTTTGGCTCTCCTGGAGCTACCTCCATCCTGGACTGGAGCCCTAGGGTGACCCTTAGCTGAGGCTCTGGGGGTGCCGGCAGTGGGAGTCCTGCTGGGATGAAGGATGTGTGTTAGTGACTGAGATGGTCCCTTTCCAACTGATGGCCAGGGAAATCTGGGGCTATGGTGGCAGTCTGGTAAGGTCCTGCAGAGAAAAGGCAAAGGTAGAAGTGAAGCAATAGATAGATAGATAGATAGATAGATAGATAGATAGATAGATAGATATATACATACATACATACTACAAATAATAAGATAGACTGGATAGATGATAGACGGATGGATGGACAGATGGATATATAGATATATGGATAGACAGATCGATAGATAGATAAATAGATACATACATATATACATACTACATACATAAGATAGACTAGATAGATGATAGACAGATGGATGGACAGATGGATATATAGATATATGGATAGACAGATAGATACATAGATAGATAGATAGATAGATAGATAGATACATACATACATACATACATACATACTACAAATAATAAGATAGACTGGATAGATGATAGACGGATGGATGGACAGATGGATATATAGATATATGGATAGACAGATAGATAGATCGATAGATAGATAAATAGATACATACATATATACATACTACATACATAAGATAGACTAGATAGATGATAGATGGATGGATGGACAGATGGATATATAGATATATGGATAGACAGACAGACAGATAGATAGATAGATAGATAGATAGATAGATAGATAGATAGATAGACGCTGTCTTCAGCCACACCAGAAGAGGGCATCAGATTTCATTACAGATTACAGATGGTTGTGAGCCACCATGTGGTTGCTGGGAATTGAACTCAGGACCTCTGGAAGAGCAGTCAGTGCTCTTAACCATTGAGCCATCTCTCCACCCTGTTTTTTTGTTTATTGAGACAGATTCTCTGGGTAGCCCTGTCGGTCCTGGAACTCACTCTGCAGACCAGGCTGGCCCCCAGCTCAAGAGATTCACCTGCCTCTGCCACCCAAGTGCTGGCATTAAAGGCATACACCACCAGTGCCCCACTTTGTTTTATGCTTTGAGACAAGGTTTCACTGTATAGTTCTGGCTGACCTGGAATTCACTGTGTAGCCCAGGCTGGCCCTGAACCATAGAGATTGCCTGCCTCTCTCTCCCAAGTGCTAGAGTGGGATTAGGTCCCAGATGAATGCAGCTCATCCAGGAATGGGAGCTGTTCCCAAGCAGGGGTGTAGGTATTCATAGCCCGCGCTATTAATTGAGGTAAGGGCTAAGTTGGCTCGGCCTGGAGGGCAGTGTCACAGATCTGAGGAGATGTATGATGTGGCCTAGGGCTGGGGCCAAGTGAGCAGACGTCAGAGCCCCTCTGTGCCCACAGAATCTCCTCCAGCTCTAGGGGACAGTGTGTTCGTGGTAGGATTCAGAACCAAGAACCAGCCAAGATGGCGGTCTGTGCATGTTTTAGAGTACCTCGCGCTTATCCAGCCCTGTGGTGGGAGGAAGGGTCCAGATTGGAAGGAGGTGATGTCCGCTGGGGGCGGGGCTGAGCGTGAGGGTTGGGCTAGCTGACCAAGGATGATAGAAGCACTCCAGGATAGAGAAGTTTGGGGCAGCTGAGGCAGAGGCTTAAGGTGGTCTGACTGGGGTTGCTTGAGCTGGCTACGCTGCTGGAGTGTGGGGCCTCAAATCCAGACGCCTGCTTCGTGTGCTCCTGCTGCTGGGACACGTTTTCCAACCACCCACCCACGGGCTCTTGACTGTCTTCTCACTCAGTGTTGCCCTGGGTCTGCAGGGCAGGTGGGAGACAGGCCCACTGTAACCAGGAGTGTCCAGGTACAGAGGGGGCCAGTGGATATGGAGTGGCAAACACCAAGGCCAGCCTTCATCCTGGACGCGTATCAGGTAGCTGAGGATGGTAGGAATGTGCTGGGACCAGAGTCCTTTCTCTGCCTCGTGTTTGCTTCTCAGTGGCCAAGTGTGAGTTCTTCAACGCCGGTGGGAGTGTGAAGGACCGCATCAGCCTCCGGATGATTGAAGACGCTGAGCGAGCCGGAACCTTGAAGCCCGGAGACACGATCATTGAGCCAACTTCTGGCAACACAGGTGGGGGCAGGACCGCTTGGGGCAGAGCAGAGGCTTAAGGTCCCTGACCCATGCACACCCATAGAGAGATCAAAAGGCTAGCCACTGGCTGCCTCTTTCCAGATGTGCATGTTCTGTTCTGCCTAAGACCCAGAAGCGCATTGGTGTACCTGGCTGTCAGATCGCCATCAGAGTGTGGGGTTCCTTCCCAGAACAGGGGCCCTTTGACCTTCCGTGCTTCTGGGGTTTATCCCTGGTATCCCAGGCAGGTGGTAGGGAGGCACAGGGCTTTAGGCACAGGCCCCTCTTAACGCTCCGCATGTGACCCTCAGGGATCGGGCTGGCTCTGGCAGCTGCTGTGAAGGGCTATCGCTGCATTATCGTGATGCCTGAGAAGATGAGTATGGAGAAGGTGCACCAAGGGTAGCCTAGCAAGGGACTAGGTGGAGGGCGTGGCCGGCGGGAGGTCACGGGTTGAAGGGCTATTGCTATTTCAGATAGAGCTGCGGGAGCGGGGCGGGGCGGGGGCGTGCCTGCATGCGTGCCTGCATGCGTGCCTGCGTGCGTGCCCGCGTGCGTGCCTGCGTCCTTGTGTGACCTCAGCTTTAATAAAAGTCTTTCTTTACCAACTAAAAGCAAAGGCGAGCTGGGGTAGGTGCAAGGGCAGGGACCCCGGAGGGTGCCACTTAGGCCGGTGCCCAGGCACAGTGATAAAGGCGTGGTTTTTCCCACCCCGGGACAGGTGGATGTGCTGCGAGCTCTGGGAGCTGAGATTGTGAGGACGCCCACCAACGCCAGATTCGATTCCCCCGAGTCCCACGTAGGAGTGGCATGGCGACTGAAGAACGAAATCCCCAATTCTCACATTCTGGACCAGGTCAGCTGTCTTCTCCACCAGCTCAATGCCCGAGGAGGCAAATCTGTGGTCAGAGATTTGTGTTCAAGTGGGACTCTTTTGGGAGACCGAGGGATTGGTTTTTGCCCAGCAACAAACTTCTTCCTCTGGGGAGTTGCTCCAGGCCATACTCAGTGGTAGAGCCTTTGGTTTCTGCTGTCTCAGTGTCAGCGTTGGAGAGCTGTCCCATTGGACACAACCCCCGGACCTTCAGATGACCCCCACCCCCAGCTCTGAAGATGTAAAATGTCTAAGAACCTGCCCTCTGCTCCCCAAGGCCTCCCCCTCTGTTCATTTCTCTTCTGGATTACTTTCACACTATGGCGACCAGGTTTTAATATCTTGTATGTGAGGGCCTGAGATAAGGTTCTTTAGGCCGTTTGCTGTGGAACTTGCTGGCCAGCACGGAGCTCACCGTCCAGTGTCCATGCACGATGCCGGCTGTTTTGACCAGCTCACAACTCTGTTTTCCCGCACAGTACCGCAATGCCAGCAACCCCTTGGCGCACTACGATGACACCGCAGAGGAGATCCTGCAGCAGTGTGACGGTGCGTGCTTCCTACCCCTCCACCCAACTTGATTACAGCCACACCTTTTTTTTTTTTTGTTCTTTTTTTCGGAGCTGGGGACCGAACCCAGGGCCTTGAGCTTCCTAGGCAAGCGCTCTACCACTGAGCTAAATCCCCAACCCCCCCTGCTCCTTGTTAAACTCAGCCTAAACATCCCTCTCTGGGAAATGGTTTCTAGAGAAGTTTCCCCTTCCTCTGAGCCCTCTTGCCCTCTGCCTCTGCCTCACCTGTGTCTGAGACACGGGGCTCAGTCTGTGTTCCACCCCTGTGTCCTCCCGGCTGTAGAAACTGTTCAGCTCCTGCTGGTGCTGGCTTCCTATCAGGGGATCGAGGGACATTGAATTTGGCGGTTAGCTTTTCTCACCTTCAGAGTTTCCATGGTGATAGCTGCGACTCGCTTCCTCTCAGTATAGGCATGAGATGTATCCTGACTGCCTAGCTCCTGGGACTGGTGGGACACATGTCTCTAAAAGGTCCTCGGTGAGAGAAGGTGCTGGAAAGTACCAGCCTTGGCCTCCCATTTGGAACCTGATGTTGGCATTGTCCTGGGTGTAGACTCGTTCCATGCCCAGGAGCTGGATGGTAAAAGCCCAAGTGTTTGCTCACCCAGGTTTATGAGTGAGAATTCTCTCATTTGGCAGGCTCCAGGCACATTCCTGAGTTTGCCTGGCTCAGACTTGTCAGGTGCTGAGCATTGGCGATGTGAGAGTCTGGGTCAGTTCTCAGCCTCAACGCTGGCCATTTTTCCTGTGTCGTAAAAATCTAGTTTGCTGCTCTGCGATCGCCCAAGAATCAAACGGCCTAGGAAGGCACACCATCCACAGCTTACCTCTGCCAGACTTTGAGCTCCCCAGCTGTCCCATCCTTGTAGATTCACCTACATGGGTAGTTCAAAGGCCAAGGACACAGTGCAGACAGCAGCCCTGTAGTCATCCCGTCCACAGACAGAGGCAGTGACGGTCGATGTTTAAGTTTATCTCACTGACCTGATTTCGATGGAGTGGTTGTTTTTGGTTCTTTTTTTTTTTTTTTTTTCTCCCGGAGCTGGGGACCGAACCCAGGGCCTTGTGCTTCCTAGGCAAGCGCTCTACCACTGAGCTAAATCCCCAACCCCCTGATGGAGTGGTTGTTAAGAGTGATGGGCTCAGGCTGGAGAGATGGCTCAGTGGTTAGAGCACTGACTGCTCCTCCAGAGGTCCTGAGTTCAATTCCCAGCAACCACATGGTGACTCACAACCATCTGCAATGGGATCTGATGCCCTCTTCTGGTGTGTCTGAAGACAGTGACAGTGTACTTATAGATAATAAATAAATAAATCTTAAAAATAACAAGAAGAGTGGTGGGCTGGCTTGGCTGTGGCCTGAGAATGTCCTCCCTCCTCCAGGGAAGGTGGACATGCTGGTGGCTTCAGCAGGCACGGGTGGCACCATCACGGGTATCGCGAGGAAGCTGAAGGAGAAGTGCCCAGGTTGTAAAGTGAGTGTGGTAGGCTGGGTGGTGCTGGCACAGACAGGGTGTCTGAGAGGGTGGGCCTGGACCTAACCTGTGTTCAGAGGCGCATAGCTGCTAGGTGTCTCCCCTGAGTGGGATGAAACCCTTTGGATTAGCCCAGAAGCCACCTAACACAGTCCCAGGTTGGGTTAGGGGGCGATGGTTCTCAACCTGTGGGTCACAAGCCCTTTAGGGGATTGCATATCAGATAGCCTGTATGTCAGATGTTTACATTATGATTCATAACAGCAAAATTAGAGTTACTAAATAACAACAAATAATTGACGAACTTGTATTAAAGGGCCTCAGCATTAAGAAGGTTATGAACCACTGGGCTAGGGGTAGGCACATAGAAACAGGCATTTTCACCCCATAAGACTGCCCACCCTCCAGGAAGAGGTCAGTGTCCAGAGTCCCCAAAGGCTCTCCAAATGCCCACGACTGGGACCCTTCCTAGAGCAGCACTGGAAAGACCTTTCCAAATACCTTGTGCTGGATAATAGCCCCAGTAGGGTGTGGCCTTCCTGTTTCTTGCCTGGGATTCTGGGAGACTTACCCTCCTCTGATCTGGGACTAGCATGTGCATCCTGTGAGCCAGTCATTAACAGATGGATATCAGTGGGGCAATATCCTTTCTGATGGGAGTGGCCATCAGATGGGTTGGACTTCTCCATGACCTGAACCCTAAAGCTGCCCACCCTGCAGATCATCGGTGTAGATCCCGAGGGGTCCATCCTCGCGGAGCCCGAGGAGCTGAACCAGACGGAGCAAACAGCCTATGAGGTGGAAGGGATCGGCTACGACTTCATCCCCACCGTCCTGGACAGGGCGGTAGGTTGAGCCAAAGTGCTAGCCACGGGCTGCTGCCGGGTCCTTAACTTACTTCTGCATTCTGGCACTCCAGCTGCCCCAGATATTGAGGGACGGAAGAGGGAGGTGCTGGTACAGGGGCTGAGACAGGCTGAAACACAATACCCTGTTCAAGTTTGCGTCTGACGCAGCTCTGAGATGCAAAGGGAAGGACAGACAGAGGCAGGCGAAGGACAGACAGACAAAGGCGATGTTAGCAGAGGCCACCAAACCAAAAAAGATGTTGATGGTCTGAGTTACTCCGCAAAGCATAATGGGTCTCGGAAGGGCAGAGAAGTCTAGGCTTGCTGATCAGGGGTGGGATGGGTTGGGGGCGTGTCTTCTGTGAGGTTGCCCCGCCCCCCAGATCCTTTGTCCTGACCTCAGGCCTTGACCCCGGTTGCCACAGGTGGTGGATAGGTGGTTCAAGAGCAATGATGACGATTCCTTCGCCTTCGCCCGCATGCTCATCTCCCAGGAGGGACTGCTGTGCGGTGAGTGGCTGAGCAAGCCCCGTGGGCGACTGGGTAGAAGACCATCCAGGATGTGTGTGCTGCCTTCGAGGAAAAAGTGTATGAAATTCATGGTCATTCTGAGGCTGGGTGACAGCTGGGGGCGTTTGTCTGTCCAGGTTCTTCTTACCTTCCTTAGCTCAGTTTGCTTGTCCTCTGCAGCTCCCTGGAGTCACCTGTGGAGACCAGGGCAGGATGCACAGGCATAGACCTTCTAGGTTTTTAATTTGTTTTTAAGATTTATTTATGGGCTGGAGAGATGGCTCAGTGGTTAGAGCACTATACTCTTCCAGAGGTCCTGAGTTCAAATCCCAGCAACCACATGGTGCCTCACAACCATCTGTAATGGGATCTGATGCCCTTTTCTGATATGTCTGAAGATAGTTACAGTGTGCTTATATATAATAAATAAATCTTTTTTAAAAAATCTATTTATTTATTTTATGCGAGTACACTGTAGATGTTTTCAAACGCACCAGAAGAGGGCATCAGATCCCATTACAGATGATTGTAAGCCACCATGTGGTTGCTGGGAATTGAACTCAGGACCTCTGGAGGAGCAGTCAGTGCTCTAACCACTGGGCCATCTTTCCAGTAGTTGCCTTCCCTCCCCCTAGCCTCCCCACACTTCTAGTTTTTTTGTTTGTTTTTTGTTGTTGTTTTTGAGACAGGGTTTTACTGTGCAGCCCTGACTGTCCTGGAATCGCTCTGTAGAGCAGGCTGGTCTTGAACTTATAGAGATCTGCCTCCTTTTGCCTTCCAAGTGCTGGCATTGAAGGTGTGAGCCGCCACCACCTTCCAGTCTTTTGGGGCAAGCTCTTCTGGCTTTTTTCCTATCCCTGGAATGAGGGAGTGGGGCTCAGTCCATAGCAGCTCCAGGTTAGGACATGCTGGGACCTGGTCCCTTGAAGGAGTTGAGGAGAGAGCCCAGAGGGAACTGGGGTAGCACTTTTTGCCTTCCTAGTTTTCTGTGCAGCTGAGGTACATCTAAAAGTGACCTCTCCACCTTTCCTCCCACCCCGAGCTCCTCGGTCACTCTCTTTAGGGTGGACAGCTCACCACTGCCTGACTGCAGGGCAGCAGAAACCCTAGTGGCTTGCGTTAAACCTGACATGTGGCGAACACCAAGTGTGCCTGGGCTTGCTCTATAAATATGGCCCCATGTTTTAGCCGTGTTGGAGCGGGGAAGGGGAAGGCAGTCAGCCCCAGCATGGCCAAGCACTCAGAAGAAAGGGAATAAGCCCTCTCTCCTGACTGAAAATAACTTTGAGCGTAACCACTACGGGGAGTCTTGGGGTACTTGAGCCCTTGGTGTAAGTGGTATAACCCTGGGCCTCCAGAAGAACCACGGTCTTCTGTGAGAGACACCAGGATGACCTCTCTAAACCCTGATGAGCCCCAATTGGAGAGCTTTTGGCTCTCTCTGGAGGTCCCAGGTCTAGGCCTCTATATGGTCAGTGTCGCAGTGAGCTTGGGGCTCTTACGATGGTCCCTAATGTCACCTATTTGCCTTGCGTGGCGGTTATGGGTAGTCAGTGAGACACACGTCCTTGGTTGGCTCTTTGCTTAGGTCAAGGCGTTGGCTCAGAGGATCCTGCCATCAGCCCCTGTTCTGGCTGAGCACGAAGGCTCACTTGCCCCAGGGTCTCCCCAATCAATGCCTTAGTGAGGGTTTAATTAGGAGATGGGCACAAGCTTCATCGACTGTGAGGAGGAAGGTGATCCAGAGTGATGGTGTCCTTTCGGTTTTTGGCTAGAGATTCCTACAGATCCTTCCCGAGCGTGTCCAAATCATTCCAGAGCACGTATGGACATGCGCGATACGCACAGGGATGGGGTATTCATATCTATGTGTGAATGACTCCCACAGATATTTCTACAGTGTTGGCATAGATGTGTGTGCAAACACACGTGCAGGTGCAAACAGATGGGCAGGTCTGACGGTCCTCTCCACAGGTGGGAGTTCAGGCAGCGCTATGGCCGTGGCTGTGAAGGCTGCCCAGGAGCTAAAGGAAGGACAGCGCTGTGTGGTCATCCTGCCCGACTCTGTGCGCAACTACATGTAAGGCACACCCCTGGTCCCCATCGCCCTCCTGGCTGCTGTCCCCTAAGCGCTGTCTGTGGGATGCAGAGAAAGGGGTAGACGGGAGCTGGGCCTCATAAGCCTGCGAGTCCCAGGATCCTCTATGTCTTCGGAGCCAGTGTTCACTTTGTACCGCTCCATCCTGAGCCTGTGTGTGCGCACATGCGCTCTACGTGTGTCCATGGCGACGGCTTAAGTGACGGATAAGTGTTCTCCTTATGTACCCCTTCTGTCCTGTTTTCTTCCGTTTGGCTTCGTTAACCCTTGGGGGTTTCTGGGTGCCTTGGGCCAAGCTGTACTGACATGGGATGATTCTCCGCCCCTTCACCAGCTCTGCCACTTCATTGGCTGTCCTAAACTGGACCTGGGAGGGTGAGTGTTCCCTGGCTGGGTTCTCATAGGACTTTTCGGGATGCGCTCGCTCAGTAAGTAGCCGGTGAAGCTTGTTGGTACCAATAGATAACAGCACTTGCAGGTCAGTCCCCAGCTCCCTGCCTGGCCACCTGTGTCCAGCAGGTTTGAAGTTCTGCCAGATGCCCGGGGTTCCTGGCTGAGCTAGGGGGAGCCACTCTGCAACAGGGCTCACAAGCAACGGGAGCGGTTGAGATGGGAAACCCACACTTTCCTCACCTTGGGCTTTACCCACAGACTGTGTGAGCTATATAGAGTAATGTCTGTGTAGAGCTTCTCAGCCTGGCAGGACCAGGCATGGTCCATGGGCATCCTGCTGGCTTCCAGGTAGGGGGACAAACAAACTAGAAGCCATCTGTCTCTCCCAACGTATGGCGGGCCTGTTGTGCATGGTTCTAGTGGTGAGAGCATGTGTGTGTTCAAGGGTCCCAAAGCACTTGGGCATTTTCTTTTTTTCTTTTTTCGTTCTTTTTTTTTTTTTTTTTCTTTTTTTCGGAGCTGGGGACCGAACCCAGGACCTTCGCTTGCTAGGCAAGCGCTCTACCGCTGAGCTAAATCCCCAACCCCCCTTGGGCATTTTCTATGAGAGTGCATGAGTGTGTGCTGGGGGGTAGTGGCCATCTCTGTCCTGTACTGCCATTTCTCAGCAGCCTCTGGGCAGACCTAGGGGTCCAAGGAGGAGCCTGCCCAGGAACCTGCAAGAGAGGTTCTGATCACAGAGGCTTCTAGAAGCAACCTCCTTGGTTGCATTTTTAAAAATAAAGATTTATTTATCACATATAAGTACACTGAAGGGGTTTGCAACCCCATAAGAAGAACAACAATATCAACTAATGAGACACACCGCCCCCCAAACCTCCCAGGGACTAAACCACCAATCCCAAGAGAACATAGGGATAGACCTATGGGTCCATCCGCATATGTAGCAGAGGATGGTCTTGTTGGACATCAATGGGAAGCGAGACCCATGGTACTGCCAAGGCTCGATGCCCCAGTGTAGGGGAATGTCATGGCAGGGAGGTGGGAAGTGGTGGGTGGGTGGGTGAGGGAGATCCCTCATAGAAGCAGGGTGGGGGATAGGATAGCATGTTTCTGGAGGGGAAATGGGATAACATTTAAATTGTAAATTTGGGGTTGGGGATTTAGCTCAGCGGTAGAGCGCTTGCCTAGGAAGCGCAAGGCCCTGGGTTCGATCCCCAGCTCCGAAAAAAAGAAGCAAAAAAAAAAAAAACAAAAAAAACATTAAATTGTAAATTTAAATAAAAGAAAAAAAATTAAAGCACACTGTAGCAGTCTTCAGACACACCAGAAGAGGCTATCAGATCACATTATAGATCAGATGCCCATTACAGATGGTTGTGAGCCACCCTGTGGTTGCTGGGATTTGAACTCAGGACCTTCGATCCAGATACCCAGTAACCCTGAGTTCTCTGTCTCCCTGGAGCTCTGGCATCCTTTCGATATATGCAGAAACAGTAAGACCCAAGACAGAACCTCACCCCTGACCATGGTTGTACCTCCAACTGGGGTCAGAGGCCTTGGTGACACACTGACCCTGCAGGTCCAAGTTCTTGAGTGACAAATGGATGCTGCAGAAAGGCTTCATGAAGGAGGAGCTCTCCGTGAAGAGACCCTGGTAAGAATGCCCTGCCCCATCCCTGGGTGAGCAGGAAAGGAGGCCTTCCGGTATCCCATCGTGGTGGTTCTCTCCTGGCCTTATCTCCTGCTCCATTGCTGCCCTGTCCCGCCCCTTCCTTCAGGTGGTGGCATCTGCGTGTCCAAGAGCTGAGCCTATCAGCACCGCTGACCGTGTTGCCCACTGTCACCTGTGAGCACACCATCGCCATCCTCCGGGAGAAGGGTTTTGACCAGGCACCTGTGGTCAACGAGTCTGGGTCAGTCTCTCCCTCACTGCAGTCCAGGGCTCTGACTTTAGACTGTGCCAGGATCCAAGATCCCGTTCCCCAGGTCTCTGTCTCCGTGTCACTAAATGGGAAGGACAGCGACAGGCTGAGCGTGGTCAGTTCGAGTACGCTGTCCAGAGCCACAGACAGCCTGCTGACCACCTTGTCCCTGAGCAGCTGACACTGGGCCATAGTAACTCTTCAGGTCTCAGTGTTTCTGTCCCCCTGCCTTCCAGTTCATTGGAAATATGCAGGCCCTCAGACTGCCCTAGGAAGAAGGGGGTGGCACCCAGAGAATGCATGGTAAGGAGGCCTGGTTGACCAGCATCCTCAAAAGTCTGATGGCGGGGCTGGAGATATTGCTCAGTGGTTAGAGCACTGACTGCTCTTCCTGAGGTCCTGAGTTCAAATCCCAGCAACCACATGGTGGCTCACAACCATCTGTAATGGGATCTGATGCCCTCTTCTGGTGTGTCTGAAGACAGTTACAGTGTACTTATACATAAAATAAATAAATAAAGTCTGATGGCTGGTCACCCTGGACCCCTGGGGAGACATCATAGAACTTTTTTTTTTCTTTTTTTTCTTTTTTCTTTTTTCTTTTTTTCAGAGCTGGGGACCAAACCCAGGGCCTTGCGCTCCCTAGGCAAGGGCTCTACCACTGAGCTAAATCCCCAACCCCAAGCTTTATGTCCCTCCTCTGTGGGTTCCTCTGTTCTACCTCCCCAATTACATTTTTATGCGTACAAGTGTTTTGCCTCTGTGTGTGTGTGTGTGTGTGTGTGTGTGTGTGGTGCCTAAGCTTTTATAAATAATAATAAATCTTGGTGTCATTATTTGGGATCTGGGAAGTCTAAGACAGTCCAAAGATATTTGCCATCCAACGAAGAGGCACATAATCCAAGCACATGGCCTGAGAAAAGTTCCAGACACCGAAGCCTGATGAGGTTTCCTAGCAACAGAGCCAGGTGGGAGGCTTGGCCCCTTTAAGAGTGAGTGGTGTGAGGGGTTGGGGATTTAGCTCAGTGGTAGAGCGCTTGGCTTGGCTTGGCAAGGCCCTGGGTTCGGTCCCCCACTTGGGGGGGGGGGGGGAGAGTGAGTGGTGTGGGCTGGAGAGATGGCTCAGTGGTTAGAGTTCAATTCCCAGCAACCACATGGTGGCTCACAACCATCTATAAATATAAAATAAATAAATCTTGGGCTGGAGAGATGGCTCAGTGGTTAAGAGCACCCGACTACTCTTCCAGAGGTCCTGAGTTCAACTCCCAGCAACTACATGGTGGCTCACAACCATCTGTAAGAGATCTGATGCCCTCTTCTGGTGTGTCTGAAGACAGCTACAGTGTACTTATATAAAATAAATGAATAAATCTTTAAAAAATAAGTAAATAAATCTTAAAAAAAGAGAGCGAGTGGTGTGTGTGTGTGTGTGTGTGTGTGTGTGTGTGTGTACACCACCTGTATGCTTAGTGCTTGTGGCCCTTACAGATGGTTGTGAACTGCCATGCGGGTGCTGGGAACTGAACCCAGGTCTTCTCTCTGAAAGAGCAGTCAGTGTTCTTGGTCACTGAGCCATTTCTCCAGCTCTTGGGTCAGGTCCTTAAGAGGAACTCCATGTTAGCCAGAGACCCCCTCTTTCACCCTTGTCTCTCTCCCCCGCTAAATCCTGTGCTCTCTCCAGGGCCATCCTAGGGATGGTGACTCTCGGGAACATGTTGTCCTCCCTGCTTGCTGGGAAGGTGCGGCCATCAGACGAAGTCTGCAAAGTCCTCTACAAGCAGTTCAAGCCGGTACGATTTTCCAGAGGGGCGGAAGGAAGTTGGGCCTTCAAGGCAGGGGGGATATCATGTCCTGACCTTCACCATCCCTAGGAAACCAGACAGCTTGCTTACGGGGTTCAAGGTCCCTTCAGCTGAAGGTCACCACTGTCACATAAACCTTGGGTGCAGTCCAGTAAAAACTCTAGACTCTTGGTTCATCTTTTATAGACCTCACAACCACTGGCCTGCCCGCTAGTTTGGCCTCCAAACAGAAGCCATGGGGTTGGAGTCAAATCTCAAGGCAGCATTCAGGCAGGTTGCCAGAACACTGAACGTGATACGGCTCTGTGCGCTCGTGGCTTTTTGTTTACTTGAATCTCACCTGAGCAGCTATTGAGAGTGTCGTGCTGTCTTGCCTTCCAGTCTATGGGGGGCTGATGGCTCTGAGGGCCAGCATGGACACAGCTTCTCTTGCAGATCCACCTGACCGACACACTGGGCATGCTCTCCCACATCCTGGAGATGGACCACTTCGCCCTGGTGGTCCATGAGCAGATCCAATGTGAGTGGAACCCCACTTTTGGTGCTGGGTTCTTTTTGGGTGGGGGGGCAGGATGTCAAGCCCTGGACATTGGCCATGCCTGGCCCAGGCTCTCGTGGTATGCATGCGTGCTATGTGCGGTAGCCAGACATGCTCCCTAGTGGGTGATGGGGAGTCCATGGTCCTCGTCTTCCCACCGTAGCTTCTGACATCCTGAGTCTCTCCCTGTGTGCCTGTTAAGTCTAGTCACGTGCCCAAAGGGCACCTCCTGCTCCAGTGAGTCCCCATGTCACTTGTTTAAATAGAATAGAATTATACTAGACCCATAGGCTAAGACAGCAGGCAGCCTGAAGGACGCTGGGGGACCAGTCTGACAGGAACTGGGGACAGCGGACATTCTTGACCCTTGATGACACTCCCCAGGAGATACTGATCTTGTGAGCCACGGGCTGTGCGTATGGAATAGTCAGTCTGTCCTTCCTGCTCTCAGCTCCTTTTCCAATGTCAACATCCATAGGAGGGGATGACACCCTTAAGTCTCAGTGGGGTGAGACTTTCATTCTTCCATTTTGGGAGGGCCTTATATCCGGCCCTAAGGCTGGCCTGCATGTGGGGGATGGCCCCTTGTCTAACCCCTCTCCCGTCCTTGGCTTCTACAGCACGAGACCAGGCCTGGTCAGGAGTGGTGGGGGGGCCCACAGGTATGTACAACTCGCCCATCCCAGCCCCTAGGAAGCGGCCCTCAGGGTCAGAGTCACAGCTTCTCAAGGGCATCTAGGGACCTGGACCTCTAAAGTTGGGTTAAGGGGGGTGGGGACACTCCTAATTTTTGAACATCTCAAACAAACAGGACAACAGCAGCAGCAGCAGCAGCAACAATGACAGGGGCAGCTGGGGTAAAAGACAGAGCCGAGTGTTACCACAACTCCCTAACCCTGTGTGGGGAACTAGGCTGCCTAACTGGAGCTTGCTGTGGCTTGCTCTGTGGGGGTCCCAGAACCAGACAAATGGTCCCTCGGCTTCAGTGTTTCCCATGCAACAGCTGATTTCTTCAGGGTTTCTCTGTCCTTTGCTGGGGTTCCAGATAGACCAGTGAGATGCCTGTCCCTGATGGGTCTCCCCCAAGGGGGCCTCTGTCTTAATTCGTTTGTGTGGACTGCTGAGCCTCCCGAGGAGTCATGCCAGCATGGGCTCTCCTGAGGACAGACCTGACAGGACATGTATCTGCAGAGAGAGGGATCTGGCACCAAGGGCCCAGCCCACCATTATGGTGATGGGTACATGCCAAGGACTGTAGGCCGAGTTGGCAGCCTAGCGCCCCTTAGAACTGGTGAACCAGGCCAGGTCCTAGGCCCTGCTCATGGGAAGCCCCTATGTTCCTCTCAGGCCCTCACATGCCTGGATGACTGTGTGGACAGAAGCCTGGGCTCCCTGCATCCTCCCGAATTGATATAAAACTGTTAGCCTGGCCCTCTCTGTAGGCCGTGGGGTATAGGGCCAGGCCCAAGCTGATTATGAAACTCCGGTCTCCTCAGATGAAGTGAACTAAAAACGTCCTGGTTGCCAGGCAGGGTTCTGGGCCAGAAAGAGAGCCTGAGGCTTGTCCTGGTAGTGTGGCACTGCACATGGCCTGTGGACATAGGCTGAGAAGAGGCACCTGCCAGGCCATCCATTCTGGGGAGCCTGGGTTGGTTTCCGGTTCTCTGTCCCAGACAGCATTCAGCATTCTGCTGGTGAGAGGAGCTGCTCTCTGGCTTCATCCACGTGGCTCAGCTGGAACAAGGGTAGCTGGTACTTTGCTCCAGCTTGGAGTCTGGGGAATGGTCTCTTGGTGGCCTCAGAACAGCTCTGTGTCCCGCCTTGTCACCTTTAATCCAGCAGCTATTTCTCTTCCCTAGACCGCAACAATGGCGTGTCCAGCAAGCAGCTGATGGTGTTTGGTGTTGTCACCGCCATTGACCTGCTAAACTTCGTGGCAGCCCGTGAGCAGACCCGGAAATAGAGTTCAGAAGTCAGGACTGGCTTCCATCCTCCCTGCTGGGACTTATTGGCTTTCAGAGACACCGACTGGTTTCCACACCCAAGTCCAGCAGGTGGCTGCTGAGGCCAGCACCCTCCCCTCCTAACGCTCAGCTCCCTATAGGAATCCTCTATGTCCGAGTAGCTTACGTGGGCTTTCCTCTGGTGTCCCAGAACCAAGGAATGGCAGCCAGGAAAGATAGGCACAGACTACACTCGCCACAAGACTCAGGGTGCCTAGGAAAGTGTCCTCTCCAGAGAGGGCTCCAGCCTGAGAAAGGGCAAACCCTGGACTGACTGTGCTCATCCTCAGGGGGCAGTGCTGGCCCCAGCAAGGGAGCATGTGGGTTTTAAATGAAGGTGCGTTCCAGTGACCTGAGACCCACAGCTGTGAAGTAAACGTCGTGCCTGTACGGAGTGTCACCACCTGGGTCATGACCCTGCTTAGCAGTTCCTCCTCACATCTCCCTCCTTTCCCGACAAGCACCTACTTTCTGTCTCAACTCTTCCTATAAATGAATCACATACCTGTGGTCATGTCTACCTAATTTTCCTGGAGTGAGTGCCTTGTGTTTTCCTGTTATGGCCTGTGTCAGAGTTTCGTTCCTTTCCATGGCTGAGGGAGCCCATTGTGTGGATGGGTGGTTCTTATTTTCTGGGCATCGGTATGCTTGAATACATTTCCCCGCTGGGGTGTAGCCCGGTTGGGCTCACTGCAGTCCTGTGTTCATTTGCTGCACTGTTTCACAAGTGTGTCCCTGGGCACCGCTCTCAGTCCTCCCCAGCCTTGGGTCTCTCTTACTCTTTCCTGTGGTCCTGTCCTGCCCCAAGGTTTGGATTTGTTGCCTAGCAACTGTACATCCCTCCACCACCACCTCCCAGTGCTCCGCCCATGTTTAAGTTGGGTCTTTGTTTCTGTACTTACTGGAGGGACTTTGCTTTGGGGCGGGGCCTCAGGGTCTCACTGTGTAGCCCGGGATGGCCTCAACCTCACTTAGTTTTGCTGAGGTCAAACCTATTTCTCTTCTTCTGGTGTCATCCCCATCACCACATCTAAGGCGTGGTCAGCCATTTTTGCTAGGAGTTGTGCCCACTGTTGCATTTTAAGAGGAGAGATTGGCTATCCACAGTGACATATGATCCCAAGACTCAGGAGGCTGAGGCAGGGCTGCCACAAGTCTTGAAGCTAACTAGAGCTGCGTGGCGAGACTTGTTTCGAATCTGTGTGAACATTTTAAAGAGTACCCGGGCCGGCGTGGTGGCTGAGCAGGGAAAGACTTGCAGTTGCTAAGCTTGGTGAACTGAGCTTCACTCCTGGATCCCAAATGGTCGAAGAGAACGGACTCCCAACGTTTTCCTCGGACTGCCCCAGGAGGGGGTGGGGTTTGGTAAAGGTTCACACTCTGAGGAAGGTAAGCAGTGCCAGAGTTGGGAGTTGGTAGGGAGTACGCAGACAGGGATGAAAGATGGGGTATGAAAGGATAAACCGGGAAACAGCTATTCGGCTATGCAGGCAACACGTACATAGAAATGCATGCCAAACCCATGGTATTGAGGCCAGCGGGAGATTGGAAGGATGTGCCACAGAGGACGACTGGCAACATCACCAGATGTGGGCACTGAGCTGTTGCGTCCAACCGGCAACATCGGGAACAGGAGTCCACGTGGGCTTCACGCAGGTCCCAGCCATATGTGACTAGGTCTAATGGCTTACGGGGAGAACTGGGTCTCTCTCAGGACTTGGGTGGCCAGCTCCATTTCATACGTCCCTATTCCAGTTCTACCAAAGGCGAGGAGGTAACTAAGAGCCGCTGCTGTCATTTAAGTTGTCGTTTAAGGGGCCGGAGAGACGGGTTAGCTGCTAGGAGCACTGGCTGTTCTTCCAGAGGGCCACTCCTAGCAGCCACATGGTGGTTCACGACCATCTGCAACACCAGCTCCAGAGAATCTGAGGCCTCCATGGGCATTAGGCCATCCGTGCGGGCAAAACACCCATACAAGTACAATTATTAAAAACTGGGCTGGCTTGGCAGTTAAGAGTACTGGCTGCTCTTCCAGAGGTCCTGAGTTCAATTCCCAGCAACCGCATGGTGGCTCACGACCATTTATAATGGGAGTTGATGCCCTCTTCTGTCTAGTCCCCTTCTGTCATTCAGGCAAACATGCAAACAGAGCACTCAGATACATAAGACATAAGCAGATACATCTTCAAAAAACAATCAAAACCTGTCCAGGTATGATTACCATTGCTATTTTTACATGGCCAAGCGGAGATCAAACAATGGGACTCAGAATGGCAACCCTCGTATAGACTATGCCACTAACTGCTGCTTGCCTATCAAATATTTACCAGACCGTTCCTTGAGCTCGGGTCACGCCGGCCCTCCAGACCATCAAGAGGCCAGAAAGGAAAAGACTGGGAGGGAAGAGTCTAACAGGGTCCCAGACCTTAGCACAACCGACTCTATGGTGGCAGTACCATCCAGGCCATGAATGTCAGCATGTACTACAGCACCATCCACCAAGATGAAAATAGAGACCTGATCCATCAAAGTCCTGGCAAAGTCTCCAAATGTACTAAACATTGCTTTTACGGCTTCTGTAGTTCCATGTGCTGTCGCCAAGGCTATCCTTGGAACTGCAATCCCCTTGCCTCAGCATCCCAAATACTGGGATTATCGGCATGAGACACTGTACCGGCAACATTTAGGTCTGAAAAAGGGAAGAGGCTCATAATAGGACCCAGCAAAGGTTAGAGATCCGACAGCACAAGGGACACATAACTGTGACGCAAAGGCTTCCTCTGAGTCTACAGGAAGGCTTGCGGGCTAAGCACTGTATAAGTCAACAAAATGCGAAACCCTAAGCTCTAATCCAAACGTGTCGCCTACCTGAAGTATCTGCTAGGCCACCATTCACCTGCTTGTGTCTGTCTAAATAGCTAGGTTGGATCTTGTTAGCCACGGACGTCACTTTAACGCTCGATGACGACTAGATGCCAGATTCTCCCTTCTCACCAAGGAAACCCTTGAGAGCCTGGTATTGGTGGCCCAAGGTCTCATCTACTCACCTCAGACAGCAGACAACAACGGCAGGCCTCTTCCTTCTGAAAGTCAAATACTTCCTTTCCTGCCACTGGCCACCCAGAGTCCTAATCTCAGATGTCCTTCTGTCTGAGAAGGTCTCTCCTGTCTCAGATTTAGGATGCAGTCAGGTTTGAGCGTGGCCTTCTGCTTTCCTGACCCTCTAACTGCCAACTGCCAGGACTATGGGGTTATGCCGCATTTATGGGTGCTGGCCACTGAACCCAGGGTTCTGTATATGCCAGGCAAGTGAGAGCTTCACCCCCAGCCCTCAGACACACTTCTGAAGGAAAGAGGCCCCTTGGTCCACTGCTCTAAGCACAAGCTGGGGACCTGCAACCCCTGGACCATATCCTGTCCACCTGGATGTGCCCATGATACACCTTGAAAGGGGTTTTACAGTGTGGGACCAGCAAAGGTTACAGGTCTGCACCCATGAATCATTCTCCTGTTACGTCAAAACAGTTTGGCGTATGAAAAGTTACAATGAAAAATCGGCTTCACAACTTTTTCCTTAAAAAATGCCAACTAATGGAAGCCCACACCCTTGAAGGTGTGAATGTGGCTGAACAGCTGGGTAGCCTCGGCTTGTTCCACCCTCACTGTCACTGCAAGATGTACGGCACTCTGAGAGTCTCGCCTAGGAGTGAAGAAGTCCGCTTTGGTGGCACAAGCTTTACAGAATCAATCAGCCACGAGGCATGTTTCTGGTTTTAATTTTTTTTCTTTGATAAATCAGTTGCTTCACAAAAAATCCTTTTAAAGACAACAATCCAAGAAAACATATTGTTACAGTATTCACATTTTAAAGATTGTCAGTTTCAAAGACGGAACTTAACTGAAGAAGGCAGCCTGCGGGTTCCGTCACTACCTGTGGGAGGGGCCTGCGGGATGGGCGTTCCCTGCCAGCCATGGGGGAGGAGCAAGTCTCCCGCAGCCCCCACAGGTGCGCCGGCCACGCAGCAGGCTACACAGTGGCCCATCAGCCCTAGCGGGAAGGGTCACGGTGCATATTGCATATACACTTCTATTCGACAATCTGGACTCAAGGAAGCAGAAAACCGGAGCCCACCAGATGGGTGGGTCAACCAGTCTAGATTTTCTGCTAGGCAGCCAAACAGCAGGTATGACACGGGTTGACTGTAGGTCTCAGAAGACATTCAAAGGGCTCCAATGTTAGGGAGAACTTTAACGGGAACGAATGCTAGAATCCGGCCATTTAAACAAAGCTCAAAGGAGATGTACTTTCAGGTTTTCTCCACTGGCCAGGGGAAAGGAGAGCAGGAATTTTGCTTGGTTTTGTGAGACAGGGTTTCCCTAGGCACCAGAGGCAGATTCAACCTCCCAGCAATCCTCCTGCTTCAGCTTCCTAAGTGCTTGTATACAGGCAAATGCCACAATGCCCAGTAATCAGGTGTCTTGAAAAGGTGCAACGGGGAGACAAGTCTGCTGGACAGGAACTCTATGAACCAGCAAGGCTTGCCTCACAGGACTCACTCTATGCATCTCTATGCATGGGGAGGTGGAAGGATATGACCCTGTGCCAGCTCTTTTACAACCCTTTTTTATTTTTTTTTTAGACAGGGTCAAGTTAAATAGCCCAGGCTTACCTCCTGTCTCAGGCTCCTGAGTGTTGGGATAACAGGAGTGTGTCACCATGCCCAGGATCTCTTATGATCTTCATGGTTTCCTCTGGGGTTAGCAGGTGAGAGTTCAGTGCTTAGGGAAGATGATCTCAACTGGGAAGGACACGAGAGTCATGGTGTTCAAATCCCAGCTAGAGCAGCTGGGACAGAGGCGGGACGGCAGGGGCTGTGCATCCTTTGCGGAGGGGAGTGGCAGACTTCTGCAGGGCTCGCAGGGTGATGTACCTCTGCTCTAAACCCAGTGTAGCCAGCTGACTGTGAGGCTTCCGTGCGCCTGACTTAAATCCTAAAGCAGTCGTGAATAGGGAGGAGAAGGGCTGCTTAAGATGTCCTTCTCTCCTCTAAGGAGTTGCTGGGAGCTTTTAGGTTTTGTTTATTTTGCTGTTTTCTTTTTCTTGTAGTGGAGGCACCGTAAGTGGTTCTAAAGGAGCCCCCACTTTTCGTGCTGACTACTTGGCTGTCCAGGTGTGCTCAATGGCTGAAGAGAATCAAGACATTTGGGGGGACTGTGAAGTGTTCCAGAAAAGTGTGAATTGGCTAACGAGCTCCCCTTAGGGTAACCTTGGTCCATAAGCAATTACCACCCATGGGGCCCAAGGCACAGCGGTTCCCTTTCAGCAGGTGGGCCTCGGCGCACTGTGGAAACAGACGCTCAGCATGAAGCGGGCACTTGTTTCCTAAGAGAAAGCTTCCCAAGTAAACCAAAATGAATCAAACCAGACCTCAGCCTACAGTCTGCTCTGCCTTGACACTGGGAAATGAAGTTCCCAAACTGTCCTGAAGCTGGAGTGGGAACGGAGAGGGGAGGACCCAAGAAGGAGGGGAGTGGCAGTGAGAGCCACCAGTGGCCCACCGCCATGGCACCTCCACAGTTCTAACTTCCAGGTGTCTTCTAGTCAGAAGGACAGTTTAGGGGTTTGCTGTTTACCCCAGCTCTGAGCCAGTGGTGTAGAGCACACTTTATATTAGTTTATAATAAACATTCTATGTATAACGGGTTTTAACTAAAAAAAAAAATCTAAAATTACCACCCAGTTAACATGGCCAGGCGGCAGCCACGTAACTGCAGTCAGACGAGGCACGGCAGAGCCCTCACTAACCGTACGTCCTACAGAGCACACTCTGTAAGATGCTAGCACACTCTGTGAGATGCTAGCACACTCTGTGAGATGCTAGCACACTCTGTGAGATGCTACAGCGAGTGTAAAACACAATCTGCACATCATATATGAACAGAAACTGGAGATATCAAAGCTCACGTGACAGTTGTTCCCTTTTAGCAGCTAAGGTGAGCCTCCTCCTCTTCCGCAGGGAGCAGGAGGCCATGCATGGGTGGCTGCCTTTCACAACTTTCCGAGTAGAAAGACAAGCGTGTGCTGTTGCTTCTCTAGAAATTTATCCTCAATATAGTCATAATCCAATTAATAACTGATTTATAAAAATAGCTTTTTATCCAATAATCCCAGCAAGGTAAAAATAGGAGTTTCTTTTTCTATATAGCAAATGAAACAGGCAAATGCTGCCCGAGAGAACTGAAGTGTGTTGTGAGCACTCACCGCCCACCAGGGCCAGCGTCCTCTCGCTCTGCAGCCCGAGTGCAGGTCATCTTTCAGACCCGTGGGCGACACTGGCAGCAGCCCCCAGACCTGCTGTAAACCACAGAACTCAATTGCAACTGCATAATTTTTTAGAAAATGGCAGCACTGTTCCTTAATCTCGTCAGGGACTCAAGGGGCAGGGGCCACTCATCACGTTTCTAGCATTAAAAACCCATACACGCACATCTGAAGGAAGCTGCTGCACCAGCGAAGACGTCTTGAAGCTGTGAGATACAAAAGTGCACTCTTCTATATCTACATATAAAACATGTTACAAAGAAAACTGTAAAATGTTTGCTGTGCAAACAGTAAAGAGTCCGGCGTCCAGGCTCCACACTGGCCGTTCCACTCCGTTCCTACTGAAGGGAGTCGCTGTTCTCCAGCACCAGCCCGCTGATGTGTGTGGGTGCCAGGGCGCCACCCTCATCTTCTGTGCTATCCACCGACTCGTCCTCACTCTGCCCCGCCATCATGACCTGCTGTACCGCCAGGGTGGCCCCGTCTGAGGACAGGGACTGAAGGCTGTCCACATTCATGTTTACAGGTGTGGTGATGGTCACAACGGCACCTGCAGCAGAGCACACAGTGTCACTGCCTTCGAGGTCCTCAGAGCAAAGCACTTAGCACAGCTGGCCTGCTTGTTCAGCCTACACCTGCGTGTCAGTCAGGAAAGGAGGGCACAAAACCCCCACACACTTCTGGAAAGCTGAGGTATATAGAACGACTAAGAGAAAGTCATGTTGTACAGGATCAGTGTCATGTGAAGGAAGGGCAGTGGCAGTAAGGATTCCAGAGACAACTCAGCATGAAGCAGATAGGAAAGAACACCAATGCCAATGACTGCTGTGTGCATGTGTGTGTGTGGGCGCACGCACACTCTCACGTGCGTGGGGGCTGGGGTGGGCTCAGTGGGACAGTAGCAGTGAGGCCAGTGGTTCCACATCTAGCATTCCAAAAACATAAATTAAAAACTGTCCCCAAAGCTCCTTGCACATAGCAGAATATTGCCATAGTGAAGGAAGAAGATGGGGATGGGGGTGGGGAAGATGGGGCTCTGCACAGACACTCACACACACCCAGCTGCAGGTGTGCATACCCTAGCCAGAGCCCAGGGGTTCAAGGCCACCCAGGGCAGCATGCCTGGGCCTTGTCCCAAAACAAAACTCATCACATACAAAAGAAGCCAGACTCTGCAGAGCTCACGCAAACGGCTGCTGCTGGAGACACGTCGGAATGATGGCTGGGACGGGGAGAGGAGGAGGAGGAGGAGGAGGAGGAGGAGGAGGAGGAGGAGGAGGAGGAGGAGGAGGAGGAGGAGGAGGAGGAGGAGGTCAAAAGCAAGAGACGGGCACAAAGAAAGCGGCCAGGTGAACAGGCCTGACTGCTGTCCATGCTGAGGCTGGAGAGCAAAGCAAACCTGGATGGAGGAGAGCGCTGTGCAGAGGACGCCTGGAGACGGGCACCTGTTCTCACGGGCAGCAGACATGCCTTACTTCCCTCTCACCCCATCCGGGTGAGCCTCCACACCCACCCGTGACCATCTCCTCCCATCTTGCTCACTTCCATGAGCATGTGAGAGTATAATATACTTTAGGCCTGGTGTGCAGGTCAGAGGACAACTTGTGAGAGTTGGTCCTCCCCTGGGATCCTAACTTAGGTCATTAGGCTTGGTGGCAAATGCCTTTACCCAGTGAGCCGTCTTCCCAGCCTTGAATCTGAGATGCAAAGACAGGGGCCTGTACTCAGGCACACAGCTCTGCGTGGGCTCACGGCTGACAAGCAGCTGACTTGGCTGTTGTCCCCACCTTTACCACCTGAAGTGGCGGACGTACCTTCCGACATGGCGAGCTCTCCGGGTGTTGCTTGTGCCACTCCTGATGCAAGAGAATCCGGCCAAAACCTCTGAACTGGCCTGTTCTGAGCAGGCTTTTTCTTTGTTTTTGGAGTCTCTGAACAGCTGGAATCCAACATTGGCTGGAGAATCCGTCTTCGGGCATTGATGAACCTGAGCATGGACAGAGGGGCACCCAAGCCAAACGGCTTGTGAGGATCTGGGACAGGACGGCGTCCTTTAGGAGCCATGCTGACAAGAGGAACAAGTGACAAACAAGCACAGACTGTCTAGGTCTACAGAAAAGCGGGGCAGATCTTTCTTAAAAACTTAATTTAG
This sequence comes from Rattus norvegicus, assembly GCF_021556685.1. Taxonomy (NCBI): domain Eukaryota; kingdom Metazoa; phylum Chordata; class Mammalia; order Rodentia; family Muridae; genus Rattus; species Rattus norvegicus. Next base: position 10,468,984 of record NC_141553.1, on the reverse strand, counting down.
TTGGGCATGGTGGCATGCGCATGCCTTTAACCCTAGCACTTGGGAGGCAAAGGTACATGGATCTCTCTGTGAGTTCGAGGCTATCCAGGTCTACAGAGTGAGTTCTAGACAGCCAGGGCTACACAAGGAGAAGAGAAAAAGGAGGAGGAGGAGGAGGAGGGAGAGGAGGGAGAAGGGGAAGAGGAGGAGGAGGAAAAGCATTTTTTCCATGATGCTGTCATGGTTTAACCTGTCTAATTCACTCCTGTGGATTATATATAATTATATATTCACAATAACATGAACCCATGGACTTGACTCTTCTCTGAAGACTAGAGATGTTAATGTAGGGAGCCTCTAGGGGCTATGCTGCAGAACCTTCTTCCGCCTGTGCTACCAGCAGCAGGCTGAGCCACCATCAGCGCTCTGTGGTCACCACAGGCTGGGGTCTGGGGTAAGAAGTGTGTCTTGGGGCCAGTGAGATGGCTCAACTGGTACAGGCCCTGCTGACCTGAGTTCCATTTCCAGATTCACAGAAGGTGCAAAGGCAGAGCCGACTCCATTAAGTTCTCCTCTGACCTCCACACGCGTGTCACAGCACATGTGATCTTCCACCCCATCATGCACACATAAAAGGATGTGTAAAGAAGACGATTTCAAACGAGAAGACTGGGACTGCCTGCCCCTCACCCCAGCAGCGAAGCCCTCGAACGCCGTGATGAAATCACTGTAGGTCTTGCTGCTCTGTGAGACCAAGAACTCACCTGAGCTGTGAACCACAGAGACAGACAGAGCAGCAGGCAGAAGAGCTGACCAGGCTGGACACAGCTTCCCACTGACTACATGCTAAGAAGACACAGCTTAACCTCTGGCCTCCAGGACACCAAAGTAGTCCACTTTAAACATGAGAATGTGGCGAGTGGGGTACAGGAAGGAGCCCAGACCCCCAAGTCAGCTTTTCCTGACACAGATGCTGGCTTGTTAGGGCGGACACCTGCTGCCTGGGGCTCTCCTGGTGACCCTGCTCCAATCGCATCAGAACCTGGAGTGACAAGCCTGTGACAGGCTTGCTCTGCTCACCCTCCTCAGCGCTGAGAGGGATGAGGGGCTTGGCCCACCCTACATTCACATGAGCCCTCCACAGGAGCCAGACAATGTCTTGGACTCAGAGACAAGCACCGGCCTTTGTGCTCAGGTTCTGAGAACCCTCATCTGTGCAGTATCAGGATGAGAACAGGTCACGGAAGTCCTAGATTCCTACCCAACAACCTGAGGACAATTAATGCCCCGGCTGCCATCTCAGGGCTTCACTGGGTGCTCAGAGGCCGGTGCTAACACTGGGCACATCCCCACCCCCACGTGACAAGAGGAAGGTCAGCCAAGTGAGAGGGGCTACAGACATGAGGAGCTTTTACAACTCCAGCTCCAAGGCCACTTCACTAGCTTTAAACACCGAAAGCTGGTTTTGATCCTTCCAGAGCAGACAGTCCTGCGAGGGGGCAGAGAGGCAAGGTGGGGACCTAGGAAGTGGATGGGGAGGTCGAGGTCCAATAGACAGAAGGCCCAGCAGCACCAGTCGCCTCTCGGAACATCTGTCAGTGGGTGACGCATCAACTAAATGTGACACCATGTTGTAACCAGGTAAAAATAACCACAGAGGCACTCAGATGGTCACAGGAGGAGCGCCAGCCTGGGCTACACAGCATGATACTATGTCACCAATAACCCCACCAGAGGGGGCAGGGGGCAGAGGGTCAGCCAGCTAAGAACAGTTCCCAGTATTCATAGTGACATGCTTGATCCCTGGACATGTTTGCCAGCATTGCATTTAAAGGATTTAGTAGGAAAGGACTCAGGCAGCATGATCAAAATAATTACTAATCAAATAATAAATAATGAACCAAATGCAACGCCTTTGCACCTCTGTGTGACTAAACAGGCTGACTGACGGTTATTCCAGAACTGCAACAGGCAGGCACGGTGGCACAGCTATGATATGAGGCCAGGAATGCTTCCGAGTGGAAGCGTGTGCTTATGCATGCTAATTCTATGAAGCTGACAACTTCATAGACAGGGAGACACAGGATGGACAGCAGAGTGCAGCCGTCACGTGTGCACTACTTTGATGGATGCTGGCTCTCACAACAGGGAGCGCCTGCCCAGGCCCCCGACCACCCAACAGTGTGACCCAAGCTCAGCAGAGACGCTTCGCCTGTAAGCACGGGGGGCTTCTCTAGGCGGGCCTTTCTGGGGAATACCTCTAAGTCCTGCCACGCAGCAGAATGACTGCAGACTCGTGTGGGACTGGGTCCCCGAGCTGTGGGCTGAGAGTAATAGTACAGCTTTTTTTTGAGATGGAGTTTCTCGACAAAGCTCTCTTGGAACTCAGAACATAGACCACAGGACTGGACTCAAACCCACAGAGATCCACTGGCTCTGCCCCCTGAGTGCTGGGTTAAAGGTGCAAGTTTCTAAAGGAGAGCAGAGGGTCACTGGGTCAGCACACTGGACAGGTAAAAACACACGCCAGTATACCCAACCCACGCTGTGTCTGGCCGCAGTCCCTGACGCAGCGCAGAACACGTCAGGAGACCGGGCTCTGGCGAAGGGGTGGGTGCGGTGTGGGAGCAGCCATCTTACCAGTTGTTGACTTGAAGCAGTGTCAAGTTTGTCTGAGCAGCAATCTGCTTCTTCTCATCCTCGGTGGGGTAGGGATGCTAAAAATAGAGACAGTTACCCTTACCATGGGCTTTCCTGTTTTAGAAAGGGAAACCCAAGATTATCTAGGCCAGTGATTCTCAACCTGTAAGTCGTGACCCCTTTGGGTGTGACAAATCAGATACCCTGCATATCAGACGTTTACATTACAATTCCTGACAGTAACCAAATTAGAGTTCTGAAGTAGCAACAAAATAACATTGTGGTTGGGGGTCACCACAACATGAGCACACTGGACTCTAGCCTCACAAGTCCTTGTTTTGGAAACATTCAGGTAGGAAGGCAGCAGCTCTTTCCGAGAATATCCAGCACTAGAGCAGCCGTCAGTGTGTGGTGAGAAGACAGTCAGTCAGCCAGGGTCCCACGGTGCTCAAGTAGCAGGAATGGCAGTGCGAGCTGCAGCCCTGCCTGGGGTGTCCTCTGTGCCCAGCGTCAGCGGAGCCCTGACACAGCACATCTGTATCAACTGAGATTTAATGCATGAGTGACACATGACACCTACCTCAACCATGAGAATAAACTGACGCCTGGGTGGGCTGACATCACTGAGCGCTTTCTCATGGTCAAGTCTGCTGGATTCACATGAAGCTGAAGTACTCACCCTGACCACCCCTTGTGCTGCTACTGTTGTGAGCTGGTGAAAAGGGGAGGACCTTATGCCACCGGGGCTTGTCCCCTTAAAAGGCACACTGGAAGCCAACCCTCTCCTTTCCTACCTCCTGGCTGTGAGGTGCGTACTTTGTTCTATGTCCCACCATAGCCATTAGATACCCCCACCGAAGGCGTACAATCATGATGCTACCAATCACGGGCTGGGATTCTAAAACTGTGAGCCAACGCAAACCCTTTCCCCTTTGAGGTGGCTGTCCCAGATGTCGATTATAATTTTGGAAAGCAGACTGATACCTATGTGGTCGGTAAAGAAACGAACTAAGCGCCAGTCTGGGTAGAGAGTGTCCGCTCTACTGTCTTCCCTTGACGCATGTTCAGAACACTTCACTGAAAACAAAACTGAAAGCAGAACGAGGGGCTGGGCCATGGCTCCGTGTGTGGAGTGCCTCTGACCAGGATGAAGATCTGAGCTCAGACCCAGCACCATGTAAAACCTGAGCATGGCGAGTGGCCTGGAATCCCTGTGCGGAGCAGGATGGTGACGGAAGCTGGAGAGCAGCGGAGGAGACGCCCAGTGTTGACACCCGGTCTCCACACACACATGCACACACCAAGAATGATACCCAGGCTAGCCCAAACCTAAGCCAGAAATAAGCATCAGAACGCCTGGACATACTCTAATAATTTTGATTCCACTAAAACAAAACAAAACAACCCAAACCACTCCTCAGGACTGATGACTGCTGTGTGTGGAGACAAAGAAGCCACGCTCTCTAGAACCACAGGGTCAAATCCCTTAGTTTGGAGCGCTGGGCCCCGGTGTGAGTGGCACCTGTAAAAAAGCAGTATCACCAGGTAGGGTGGTGCGCACCCTTAACCCAAGCACACAGGAGGCAGAGGCAGGTGGATCTCTGTGGATTTGAGGCCAGCCTTGTCTAGGAAGTGATTTCTTTTTTTTTTTTTTTGGTTCTTTTTTTTTCCGGAGCTGGGGACCGAACCCAGGGCCTTGCGCTTCCTAGGTAAGCACTCTACCACTGAGCTAAATCCCCAGCCCCATAAATCTTTAAAAAAAGGAAGAAGTAGCCATGAAAATATGTTATGGTTGGGGTCAGCGCGACATGAGGAACTGTATTAAAGGGTCGCAGTGTTAGGAAAGCTGAGAACCACTGTCCTACACAAAATTCATAAACTAATGGGATCAGCAGTGCTGTGCAAACCTGCAGCATGAGCACCGAGATGCGGGAGAGCAGCAAGTCTGAGGCCAGCTAGCCACACACTGAGAGCTTGTTCCAGAAATTAGCCAGAGGAAAGCACTTGCCTGTCCTTAGAACACATGTAAAAACAAGAGATGAGAAGTGCGGTCAGACACAGAAGCACGGAGCCAGCCTCAGACAGTAGTCACTGCGGCCCACCGCTTAGATACCTAGGTGCTGTAAAGAAACGAGGACAAGGAGAATCGGCAGCACAGCCTGACAGGAGAGGGGTCCTCACTGGTCCTTATGACAGGGTTGATGGAGAAATCAAAAACTCACTAAGGGGAAGTGTGCTAAGACACTGACAGCTGAATAGGGAGGGGGCGCTCCCAATGCTGCACTTCTGTGAGGAACCCTGACTGGCACCACACACAATCACTGCACTGGTCGTCACTTCCTGTCCTTTACCCGACACACCCTCACTGGCAGCTCTATCACATACACTGTGTGCTCCCTTTCCGCCTGGGTCACTCATTTTCAACTAAATAAACTAATAAACTAAATGGGCTCTCCTCACTGTGCCCAAATGTGCCCGTGGCTCCCGGCATCTCCCTCTTGGATCCATGGCTGGCCTGTTTGTTCCGACGTCCTTTCCTCTGCCTCTTCTCCAGTCAGCCCCATCAGACCCAAAGACACACAAGTGACTTGATTCTCTTTCCACCAGTGGGGATCCCTGCCGCATTTTAAGTTTCTTGAAGCCATTATTAGGGACCTGTGCTCAATCCCCACTGTGGCCGCAGCATAGTATCAACACCTAGACCTAGGCTGCAATCAGCGCTAGTCAGTCTCCCCAGGGACACAGCCAGGAGGGCAGTCATCCCAGGGTCCCTCGTGGTGTAGCCAGTGCACACTCACCCCTATGTGCTGGAAGAGCCAGGAACGCATCACGTTGGTGGCGTGCTTCGGCAGGACGCCCCTCTTGTTCTTGGAGGAGCCGTCCTCTTGATGCAAGATGCTGAGATCCTGGTTCAACTGCAATTGAAGCTTTCACACAATCGACAAATAACGTCAAGGCCTTGAGATGCCAACACACAGAATAGCTTACCACTCAGATGGGGCGTTCCCAAGGCTCTCCTGGGCTTGCTTACAGTAGCGAGGCGTGTGCTGAAACCCCGGGCAGACTAACCTTTTGACGGTACGCCTGGCACTTGGGTTCATTCCCGTTTTTTCATCATGCAAGCCCTACAGTCCTCAGAGTGTTCACACTGATAAGGACTAAACTGTTGACTGTTGACCTACACCTCCAGGCCGGGACTGGACACAGATCCCAACCTCTGCAGTGCACCGAGGGGCTACAGTTTAGGGTGATCACAACTGTCAGTGTGGGTTCATGTACCCCACTATGTCAAGAAGCTTCCATGTTCCCGGAGGGTGCCACACTAGAGGGGACCCTGGGAGCTCTCACACCCCACTATTCCCATCTCTGTCTGTGTCCTCTGCCACAGCCTTCAGAATAAGGACCAGCACAACAGAATAAGAAAGTAGCACGCAGGGGGCTGGAGAGATGACTCAGTGGTTAAGAGCACTGACTGCTCCTCCAGAGGTCCTGAGTTCAATTCCCAGCAACCACATGGTGGCTCACAACCATCTATAATCAGGTCTGGTGCCCTCTTCTGGCCTGCAGGCATACATGTAGGCAGAAAGCTGTATGATGTATACATAATAAATAAATAAATGTTTAAAAAAAAAAAAAAAGAAAGTAGCACGCAAGCCAGTGCAGCACAAAGCTGCTGCTGACCGCACAGCACGGGCTGCTGCTGGTGCCACCAATGCAGCTGGCATGATGCAACTGCAGACAGACGGTGTGTGGGTCAGAGAGAAGCCCTGCTGCAGTGAAAGGTGGCGAGCAGGGCATTGAGAGGTAAGCTTTCCTTACAAGTGCATGGCAATAAAGGGCTGGAGGATTCAGCAGGCCTGGGAAGGCTGGAGAACTGTTCAGATCTGTGGTCTGTCTAGGGCACCCTGAGGGCTAAGCACCCTGAGGACACACTCCACCTCATACAACACCCCAAGTAAGGGTGAAAGGGGAGGAGTCGAAGCCTGACACTCCAGTCTGGTGGTAAGGGCTGCCGGACAGGGGGCTGCAGCTATGCAGGGACTCGAGCTCCATGACACACTGAGAAGGTGGAGGCAGAGGATGACAGGTTCACAGTTATTCTTCGTTCTACAGAGGCTAAGGCCAGCCTGTGATTCATGAAAACCTCCCTCTGCCTTCTCCTCACTCCCAAAACCATCTTTCCACGGGTGCACCCTAGCAGTGGAAAGACTTCTCAGTGGGCGCCTCCCGGAAGTCCCAGCTCTCGTCTGCTGTCATTACCAGGCCATACAGAGCCAGGTCAGAGTGTCCCGACCCAGGCTGACATCCCCCCAGAGAGCAGCAACTCCAGCACTCTCTGACCAGAGCCTGTCTGCCATGTGCTGTGCCACACAGGGCATCCGAGTGACGGGAAGTTGGTGGAAAGCTGTGGGAACGGGGGTCAGAAAGCATGGCCCGTCCCGAAGCGCTCAGACCTGGAATGTTTGCTATTCAAGCGAGTGACCTTATGTCCTAAGGAAATTCTGGCACATGGAAGACTTTCCGGGCCGGGCAGGGTACAGAGTGAACCCTGTCCCAATCCCCCGAAGCAAACGAAACCCTTTTCTTTTCCAACAAGACAAATGAGTACATGTACAGTTCTAGCTCATCATCGGACTTAGAGCAGCTTCCTCCTAGAGGAAGCACAACTCAACCCTAGAAAACTCGTCAGAAAGTGGACAGGGCTCTGCTGTTGCCAGCATTTCACATGGAAAGCCACCAGGGACGAGGGCTGGCATGGAGATGCGGCAGCGTCAGGGAGACCTAACTCTCCGCTACGCCTGAGCCCGAGCGGTCACAGCTCAGACGGGCTCTGAAGCCCCACCTATGTCAGTGTCGCCTGCGTCTCTTTCTCTAGTGTGGCCTGATGGCAGCTCCAGACTTCCCATACACTGAGAGTCACTGTAGCCCATGAGGACCACACCAGGGCTCGGTATTGAGAATCCTTCATGAGGACATGGACAGAGACCTCACAAAGTGAATCTGTGTGCACCAAGTGAGAACTATACTTTAAACCTTGTCTTAAATTATTCAAAACAAAACAAAACAAACAAAAAACCACGCTTCCAGAACTTCCGGGGTCTTCCAGTCAGGAAGGTCAAAGGAACAGGAACTGCAGAATGACCATGGCCATGGCAAGTCACAGGTCACCTCTTGTTCTGGAAGCCAAACGCCTGAAGGTGAGAGCCTGGCTCCAACACAGAACCCCAGCCACGCCAAGGATGCCAAGCAGAGCCCTGGGATGCTTCCAGAGCTTGGGGTGCTGCCCTGGGCTAGGGGTACAGACTGGGCTTTGTGGTTCTGGAAACTCTGCCTGGCTGTGCTGCACCTCCAGGACTGGGAGTCTTGCGGAGCACACACAGCGGACACTCACGGAAGCCAGCCTTGCCTCTGGCCACGGCTGCTTCCAGGGCCATGAATAGCTTCCCTGGTGTCTCAGACTGCTCTGAAGATTGCAAATTTCCACAATAAGGGGATGAAGCATGAAAGGAAACAAACTGGACAACAACAGTCACAAGGAGACAACAGCTTAGCCCTCAACACTGCTCCCTACCCAGCAGCAGTTATAATGAGTCTGTCTGGAAGGCTGCACACACCTGCGAGTTCTGGATCCTAATTGTCCCAGGAGATAATGCCTGCGTGACCACTTGGCCTTGTGGAGTGACGACGGTGACAGGCTGGTACACTGTGCCACCTCAAGAAGGAAAAGAGAATTTAAGATTAACTACGTTTCAGTCATTAAAGCCATTCGTTAAAGCCATTCTTCCTGATGTGCTTATGGAAGAAATAAAAAGCCAGTTGGTGAGCCTCTTAACAACTGCAAATGGTCAGCAATACTTGTCAAACTATTTGGTCAGATGAATTATCCCCCCCAGCACAGGCCCTTGGCAGGTCCCTCCTTTTCTCGTCTATGCTTCCCTCTCCTACAGATAGCACATATGCAGAGCTTGGTTAAAAATACTGGGTAATGGACACCGTCATTCCAGTCTTCTGGTGGTCTTTTCCTTTTCGTTTGTGTTTAGAAACAGAGTCTTGCATATAGCCCTGGCTGTCCTGGAGACCACGGAACTCCGCCTGCCTCTGCCTTCTGGTACATTACACGCTGCACCCTAGTTATGTCTCATAGTAACTGTTCTCTTTCTGGTGCTGTCCCCTTTACTCGGCTCTGTGACCCATGCTGAGCACGTTTGTCACTCCCTACAAACGGTCCCGTTTCCTGATACTTCTATCTGCAGTCATCTACACAGCAGAAAATGCCTCATCTGCCCTTGTCCTACAATGATTTTATTATAAAAATAAATCTAAGACAAAGGCTTGTGGAAAAAGTGTCCATTTGACGTGGTCCTACCTGCCACTGTTGCCATGGTTACATTCCCCTGTTGCAGGGCTGATGCTGGCACCACGATTCCCTGGGGGCTGAGAGTGCCTGTGATGGCGCTTTGAATCTGCTGAATGGCAGAACAGTCGCATCGTGAGAATTATTACAACACAGACAAACCATGCTCGAAACGCCAAAGGAAGCCATATCATAATGAGGTTGCGATAAGGAAGGGGGGGCAGGGCCCCAGAGTAGACTCAGCTGGCAGGGTTCTAGAAAGCAAGTGTCCCACTGGGAACGAGAGAGATGCAACCAACCACACTGCATATGATCATCTTGCTGTTCAAGCCAAGGAGGTGAGCAGAGACCGTGCTTCAAATCACAGCTTCCGGGGTTGGGGATTTAGCTCAGTGGTAGAGCGCTTGCCTAGGAAGCGCAAGGCCCTGGGTTGGATCCCCAGCTCCGAAAAAAAAAGAACCAAAAAAAAAAAAATCACAGCTTCCTTAGACGCGGCTTGGGCAACAGTTCTCTATGACCAAACCCTTCAGGACAGAATGAACACAAGAAAAGCTGACACTGCAGGCTGGGAGGCACCAGAATCGACCAGGGACAAGAGGAGGAAGTCTGCCTTCGCACTTAGTCAGCACTGGACACTTCAGCTGATGCAATGAGGCAAGAAACCCCAACAAATGGCACAGAGGTCAGGAAGGGAGCAAACAGAGCTGTTCCTATGTGTACAGAACCCAGTGAAAGGAACAAACAAACTAGGGAATGGCCAAATAAACACCTTACTTAGGGTGGAGAAATGAACTCATCAGGGCCACAGGATCAGAGAGCAAACATCCACTGTTGGGAGAGGCTCTGACAGATGGGGAAGAGGGTAAGAAAGTTAACAGACCCGTACGCATGACCAAAGCATCGCATACACATGTGTGGAATGTCAAAATAAAATCCATGGGGGCTGGAGAGATGGCTCAGCGGTTAAGAGCACTGACTGCTCTTCCAGAGGTCCTGAGTTCAAATCCCAACAACCACATGGTGGCTACAACCATCTGTAATGGGATCTGATGCCCTCTTCTGGTGTGTCTGAAGACAGCTGCAGTGTACTCATATGCATAAGTAAATAAACAAATCTTTCTTTAAAAAAATGAAATCCACTACTTTCTACAACCGACACCTGCTTACAGAAACACACAGGCTTATATGCTTTGTATGGTTTTCTTATGAATCTTCCTAGGGCACTTTAAAAACTAGCCCCACCCTAAAAAAAGAAAGAAGAAAGAAGAAAGAAGCCATATGGTGACGTGCAGCTTTAATTCCAGCACTTGGAAGGCAGAGGCAGGCACATCTCTATGAGTTTGAGGCCAGCCTGGTGTACAGAGATACAGAGTTCTTTTTTTTAAGATTTATTTATTATGTATAAGTACACTGTAGCTGTCTTCAGACACACCAGAAGAGGGCATCAGATCCCATTACAGATGGTTGTGAGCCACCATGTGGTTGCTGAGAATTGAACTCAGGACCTCTGGAAGAGCAGTCAGTGCTCTTAACCTCTGAGCTAAGATAAGTCCCTCCAGCCCAAGATACAGAGTTCTAAGGCAGCCTGGGCTACACAAAGTACCCATGCCTCAAAAAAACAAAAAGAAAACCAAACCAAAACTTAACTGCTTTTCTTCAGAAAACAAAAACCTAAAACTGCCATCCCGGGCTGCAGGGGCGGCTCAGGAGATAAGGGCACACAGGGCGGTTCCAGGAAGCAGGATTTGGTTCCCAGAACTACATGGCAGCTCCCTCACGGTGGTTCCAGGGAGCCTGACACCTTCCTCTGTCCTCCTCAGAATCCAGACAAGGTAGGTATTCATGTAGGCTACACCCACACATCTAAAAACAAGTGAATCTTTACAAACACAACCCATGTACAGTCACTCAGAGAAACACCCCTGTGCACTAAGTCGGAGTCTCAGCGTGTGTAGCTCTGCCTGCTCTAGGACTTATAGGAAGACCAGGCTAGCCTCAAACTCACCGAGATCTGCCCGCCTCTGTCTCCCTCGTGCTGGCGCTAGGGGTGCCACTACACCCAGCTCCTCGTGTGTACTTCCGAAAGCTCAGGGGTCACTGTGCTGAGCTACAAAGCACTGATGAAAAGGCCCCGGTGATGCAGCCGTGTGCCGTGTTTCTGGACTGAAGAGTCACAGAGTAAAGAAGTCAGCTCCCCTAACCGAGGCACAGGGTCAGTGCATTCTGTCAGTGCCCACGGGGCATTTGTTCTATAGGTCTACACAGCAGCACTGACCGTTTATATGGGAGAGCAAAGCCACCGGAAGAGAGCGAAAACAGTTCCAAGGAAAATGTAGAGGGAGGAGACCATCTCTCCGATGCCCGAGACTCGCCAAGAGCTGTAATAATCACAGCCGGCCTCATGGTACAGAACATCAAACACCCACCCGGCTTTTGACAAACAGGAAGGAAAAGCAGTCCAGCAGGAGAGCTCCTAGCAGCAGGCGTCAAAGCAGATAAACACTGGCAGACAATTAGAACGTTCAAAACTCAGAAATTTAAGGGAAATAAAAGTTTACAAAATGAGCAAAGACGTAAGCCGTCTTTTAGCAAAGACGTCACACAGACGGCAGATCAGCACGTGAAAATACCATTTGCTGTCAGGGATAAACAAACAAAGTTCATGACGAAACAGCACATACCACAGTGGTGCCTCATCCCTGACTAGGCTTCAGGGAGCTCTGAGAAGTTTGCCAGATACTGTATGAGTCTACTTCTGTGAGGAACCCAGCTAGTCAATTCAGAGATGAGAAAGAGAATGGCAGGGCCATGGAGAGCAGGAGGAGTTGTATCTAATGAGAGAGTACTTCCCCTGGGAAGACGGGAGAGTCCTGGAGTTACAGTGGTGGCGATGGTTACACAACAGTGAGGATGCACTTGGTACCCTGACTACATTCCCTGAAATGGCTACAGTGACGACAACAAGGTAAGGGTCTTACGTCATCACGGAAGCCAGCGATTGTGTAGGAGCAGGAGGTCGGGAGTTAACGCCAAGTGACCAATACCACAATGACCAAGAAGCACACTGGGCCCCAAAGTACCTGGGACTGCACTGGGGAGTACGGACTTCCAGGCTCCCCACTCAGCAGGGTCTCGCTGTTCATTTTTGTCTTCAGACAGGCAATGTACCGACTACAGAAGTCTTTACAGAGCTCGTTCACCTTCTCCAGTTCAAGAAGATGAATACGCAGGACCTGGATTGCTTTCACCATCTAGAGGTAGGGAAAATACAGACTTTGAAGTGGGAAACAGTGTGCCATCGTCTGTATGAGAAGCTGCCATCGTCATACACTGCTTACTTATTAGATGGAGACAGCGGCAGTGCTAGCGAGAGGAGAGGAGCAGCGTTGTGTCCTGGCCTCTGCCCTACTCGGGCTGCACCTGGGCCGCACGCAGAGCAGGGTGCCCCTTTCAGCATGGCTGTGCTGCAGCCTCGCCCTACTCCATCTCCACATCTTCATCTGTCCTGTAGGTGGCTCTCAAAGGCCAACCTCCAGCTCTGCCCTTTCTGGATCATGTGTCTGGTGTCAAGTCTGAGAACTCTGCATAGCTCTAGATCCCAACCTCTTGTGTTATTTCTCTCCTGTTTAATATGATGTCATCAAGCACCGAGGAGACTTGCTCCCAAGCAATGGGTCACAAATGCCAACAGTGCCCTGTCATTGGTACTCCTTGCTGGGAGCACAGGCCAGCCCCTCAGCCACAGGCTCATGTATGAAGTCATCTACATTCTTGATGCAGTGAGAGACCGGTCAGAAGCAAAAGCTATGGAGTGTGAACTGGGCTTAGATGGTGCTGCCAGTCAAAACACCGACTGAGCCAGGCCAGGGATGGGCCAGAACCAAAAGCTCTTCTGATTCTTGCTCAAATGACAGGCATTTCAGAGCACACGAGGCAGAGTCTGACACGGCCCACCTCGGAAGCCTCTCAGGTGGTAAAGATCAAGTAAGAAATGTAAAGCATCAGACCTAACACTGACACACTTTATCCACAGACAATAACGCTTCCAAAGACCCACTGAGTCCTGAGTCCCACAGGGAATTCACAAAACCCAGAGAAGGCCTTGCTGTGGGGTATCTGAGTCTGGCAGAGGCTCAGGCTCAAAGGCAGGCAGTGTAGGTGCCTTGAAGAAGGACGCTGTGTCCTCAAAGACCTCTCTCCACTGCGCTGGACAGGAAGAAGGCAGAGCAACTGGTGTCAGTGTTGGGAGGGAGCTGCTTTGCAGATGACGACTCAAGCCTGTTTCTAAGATTAGACCTGTACTCACGGCTCAAGTGGAGCAGACTCCCCCCGCCCCCTGTGGGAGCAGTCGGCCCCAAGGAATCTTCAGACACCCACCTCACGAGGAGGTGAGCCCCACCTCACGAGGAGGCACAATTAGTTAGATTGTTAAAGGGAAAATTAGCTAGAAACCAGGAGACCAGGAAGGTAAACTTCAAGAACAGATTTAAATCACAAAAAGTAGAAACAAAACACCAACTTTACTCACTAAGTTGTCTGTTTCCGGATCTTCACAGAAGAAGGGCTTCCCGTCCTTTTCTTGCTTCCTGACAAAGTTCTCAATGTCCACATCGAAGCTGGCGGACGTCGTGCCTTCTGATCCCTGTGTGGACTGCTCACATTTCTCAAACAGCAAAGCTAGCAATGGAAATAGCGGGTGCCTGTGGGGAAACAGAGCAAGGGTGTGCCACATCCCTCCAGGAACACTCTGGGATGTGTGCACCAATGGGCCTCTGCCCACACTGTCACAGGGATCTGTTTTTCAGTCAGGCTTCTAACTTGAGGCTCTCCTGCCTCAGCCTCAAGTCCCTGAAGTTACAGATGTGCATTGTCTGGCCTGTATGAATGATGTTTAAACAGCCTGTTACTTGTTTCTGTATATTCTTTTACAATTTTATGCTATGTGCACGCACACCTGGTGCCCATGGAGGCCAGAAGAGGGCGCCAGATCCCTCAGGTCCTCTGGAAGAACAATCTGTGCTCTTCCCCACTGAGCCATCTCTCTCAACCCATCCATCACTTGTTTTTTAATTCGTTTAGTAGTCAGAGTATGGCTACTCTGAGTAGAACTGTTTCATGAAATTTTTTTTTTTTTGGTTCTTTTTTTCGGAGCTGGGGACCGAACCCAGGGCCTTGCGCTTCCTAGGCAAGCGCTCTACCACTGAGCTAAATCCCCAACCCCTCATGAAATATTTTTAATGAGTTAGCTTTACACTATATGAAAATATCTTTTCAAAATTCCTAATCATTTCATTAACTTTTCCTTGTTATTTGTTTGCTATTTGACAGGGTCTTATTACATAGTCCAGACGGGCCTTGATTCCTGCTCCTCTCAGGCCAGCCTTCTGAGGCCTGGGCTATAGCATGGACTACCATGCCTGATTTCAATTTGTATGTGTGAACTATCCAACAATAAAATGGACCATTCTCGGTTCTTAGACCCTTACAAGTGTGTCTAGTCACCACTGTAAACAGGACACAGAGCAGCTCTAGGACACCCAGCCTTTCTTGTTCTCCCTTCCGTGTGCCATGCTGGAAGCCCTAGTTCCAGCAGAGGTCACCATCGTCAAGTTTTCTCTTGGTGTCATGGAAAAGCAATTATACAAAATGCAAGGCTTCTGAGAAGGGCTTAAGATAGCTGGGGTTCCTGTGAACACGTGTTGCAGCCATATACCTTCCTTTCCATGGGCCCACCACTGTCGAGAAACATCCAGGCTGTTTCTAGTCTGAGGATCATGAGTGAAGCTTCTAACACCCCGTGTACAGCTAGCTGTGCATCTACAGACCTGTGTTCACAGGACACTACAGTCAAAGGGAGGACGCACAGCCGGGTGTGTAGAACACTTGGGTGGTAGAGGCAGGTGGATCGTTGTGAGTTCAAGGCCAGCTTTACCTATATAGTGAGTTCCAGGGCAGGCTAGGACTACAGAGAGATCCCATCTTAAAAAGGACGAGGCAACCCAACCCCAAGTGCCCAGTATCTGCTGAAGGATAAACGTGGTGTATAAACAGGATACAGCCTCAAAGAGGAAGAAAGTCCCAGCAGGCTCTATATTACAGTCCTCACATAAACCATTTGATGTGAAGGAAGCCAGTCAAGAAAAGATATTACTTAACTGAAGTGAGTCCTCACTCAGGAGATACCTGGGTATAAGGTCAAGAGAGCAAAATGACAGTTTCCAGAACTGCATGTAGAGGTCAGAGGACAAATCTATGGCATTTTCCTCACCCTCTGTGGGTTCTAGGACTCAAACTCAGGTCATCTCATTTACATGGTAAGACTTTCCTTGCTGACCCATTCTCTAGGCCTCCTCTTTCCCTTTTAGGGTTTTGTTAGGTAGTCCAGACTGGCCTGCAACTGGCTTTGAACTGTCTATCCCCGTGCTGAGAGTCTAAGTGTGCACCACCATGCTTGTTCTGAAGACTTCCTGGAAGGTTACCTGAGTTTAGGTCTCTATTACTACTCGTGCGTTATTATAAGAGCCATCGCAATCCGCAAAGGGCTCAGTGTAGATCCCAGCCCTGAGTTCCACCTCACACTGTATTCTCTCTAGTCCACACCCAGTCACTACCTATAAATGGCCTGCTTGTCGGCATCCATCGGGGTCTGAGACTCGATGGGAGGAGGACTCACTCCTTCTGCATCCGGGTCAGAGCAGTTGGGATCCTGCTCTGTTTTCAACTCAGTGACCACCTGCATCTGGAAAAGGAGAAGTTCTGTTACAGAAGACATGTACAGTGCTGCTATCCTGTCAGAAGATCAGATAACTGCCCATAACATGAACAACACTAGCGGCAAACCTTTGACTCTCGTATGCTCCAAGAGCAGACAGTATGAAGGGCAAATGTATGAGGAAGTGTGATGGCTTCCAAGCCCTGTGCGTGGCTGACAGGGACACAGTGTAAGCTGACTCTTCTAGCCACTCTCCCAATGAGTAACTTGGGGAGAGGGAGAACAGAAGGTCTGCTCTTCTTATATTCACTCACAAAAACCTCAAACGCAACACTACAGTTCTGTGACAGGGTTCAGGTTCTCCCACGTGTAACCCTGCGCCATTATGCAAATATGAACAAGGGCTGGGCATGTAGCTCGTGTGCAACTTCCTTCCTAATCTGACCCCAGCACACACTCTCGTATACACGGTTTTGCATAAGACAGTGTGTGTATGTCTGTGTGCACGCACAAGTGGTGTTATAGATGGTCGTAAACCATACCACGTGGTTGTAGGAAGCGAACTCCAGCCCTCTGCAAGAACGGGATGAGCTCCTAACCAGTGAGCCGCGACACACAGCTTTAAACAAAGGGCAGCTTATCCAGACAGTGAAGAGACCAGGTGTGTTTACTAGGGTTGTAACATGTTCTCTGTGTTACACAAGCTATGTCTCTGCCTCTCAGATAGACTTATCTTAGGAAGAGGCCACCCTGTCTCCACACTAGCCAGGGGCCCCACCCCCAACGCTGCCCCCAATGCTTTCCGGCAGCCCAGAAGGACATCCATTCTGTCGCCATCTTTAGAATTACTTGGAGAATTCTTTTTTGTTTTTCCTTTCAAAAAACAAGGCAACCTGGGGCTAGAGAATTAAGAGCGCTCTCTAGCTATTCTTCCAGAGAACCTGGTTTTGGTTCCTGGCACCCACAGAACTCCAAGCACCTGTGAACTCCAGTTCTAGGGGACCCAGTACCTTCTTCTGGCCTCTGAGGACTCCTCCACAGGTATGGAACACATAAGCTCACTCACACAGGCTCACACATAATAACAAAGCCAGGAGCCAGGCAAGGTGGCCAACCTTTAATCCCAGCACTGGGGGGGGGGGGGGGGGGGTAAGGCCACTCTGGTCTACACAGTGAACTCCAGGCAAGCCAGGGCTATGCAGTGAGATGCCATCTCAGAATCTCAGAAAATTAAATGAATAAATATGTAATGAAAGCCTAACAGACAATCCTTTAAAGGTGGCCTGACCGTGTGTATAAAAAACCATCACAGGGGCTGCATCACAGGCTCAGCAGCTAAAAGCACTGACTGATCTTCTAAAGGACCCGGGTTCAATTCCCAGCACCCACATGGCAACCCACAACTGTCTGTATGTCTAAGATCTGACACTCTCACACAGACATACATGCAGACAAAACACCAGTGCACATAAAATAAAAATAATAAATACTTTTTAAAAAAGCATTACAGGGGGCTGGATAGATGGCTCAGTGGTTAAGAGCTCCGACTGCAGGTTGGGGATTTAGCTCAGTGGTAGAGCGCTTGCCTAGCAAGTGCAAGGCCCTGGGTTCGGTCCCCAGCTTCGAAAAAAAGAAAAAAAAAAAAAAAAAAAAGCTCCGACTGCTCTCCCAGAGGTCCTGAGTTCAATTCCCAGCAACCACATGGTGGCTCACAACCATCTGTAATGAGATCTGATGCCCTTTTCTGGTGTGTCTGAAGATAGCTACAGTGTACTCATATATAATAAATAAATCTTTAAAAAAAAAAAAAAGAATCCTAAACAACAAAAGACTAAAAAAAAAAAAAATTACAGGATGCCGTGACTATCCACACAGGGGACATGGAATGTCCCTGAAAGAGCAGCGGGCGTGCTGCAGGAGGCTGTCACCACTCTGTCTGGTACAAGATACACACAGAAGGCAGGTCTAGTCTGAACAAAGACCTAAAGACTGGAGGGAGGGCAACTGCAGCAGCCAGAGGCAGAGCCTCCGGGCAGAGATTCCTGAGCCGTCTGAAGGCGATGGCTGCCCCGGCGCTCCATCCGGCCTGCTCCTGCGCATGCACGCAGAGCTGGGGCAGTTCGGATCTTGCCTGACATGGGTGGAGGATCATTCCAGGCCTTAGGGAGGAGATATATTATTAGATTTGCATTATAAAAAAAACCACCCAGTGCTGGGTGTGGTAGCACATACCTGTAATTCCAGTACTTAGGAGGGAGGCTGGAGGACCATCCACAGACACCAAGAAGGTTTGAGGCCAACCTGAGCTCCACACACGAGGCCCTCCCCGTACTAAAACAATAACTAGAGAACTGGGAAGTGCATGGGGGAGGAGGAAGAGCAGGAAAAGAAGGGGAGAGGGGGAAAGGGAGGGGAGGGGAGGGGAGGGGAGGGGAGGGGAGGGGAGGAAAAAGGTCTAAGGCAGACTCGAAATAGTAAAAACACTAAAGAAAAGTGTCTGCAAACAGACAGAAATGGTGCAAAACTGGTCACCAAGGAAAGGGAGGCAGAGCTTGCCTCAGCTTCCAGACACCCTTGACAGACTCCCTGGTCTCCCTCAAATCCTGTGGCTGGGGCAAAAGAGGGCAGGTGGCGTTCCTTCTCTGCCAACTCTGTCCGGTAGGCACTCAACAGCCCAACTGGGAACACCCAGGGAGCACTGAGAAGGACCCAGCTGTACGGAGGGGACAGTCCGTCAGCTGAGCTTCTCCTCAGCTGCTGTGGGTGCACACACGGCACCTATGAGAACACTGTCCAGTGACAGCCTCAGTGAGCGGACCAGCAAGAGGTTACCAACATCAAAACACAGCAGTGCAAGCACACACAAGACACAAGGTCTGGAGTGAAGCTCCACTAAGGGTGGCGTTCCTGGGATGGTGCCAGCCTGTGCTTACACTGGGAAGATAAAGCCACAGGGTTCCCATCTTGTTTTATTTCGATTTACTTATATTTTAAAATCACGCGTCTGCACGGGGTGGGTGGGTATATGTAAGTATGAGTAAAGGTGACCCTGAAGGCCAAAAGAGCACACTGGGTACTACAGAGCTGGAGTTGCAGGCAGTTGTAGGCTGCCAGGGTATCTCAGAGTCTCTGAGCTCAGAATCTCTGTAAGAGAAGCATACAATCTTTTTTTTTTTTTTTTTTTTGGTTCTTCTTTTTTTCGGAGCTGGGGACCGAACCCAGGGCCTTGCGCTTGCTAGGCAAGTGCTCTACCACTGAGCTAAATCCCCAACCCCGAGAAGCATACAATCTTAATGCTGTGCCATCTCTCCAGACCAGGACGCCATACTGGTAACCTCATACTCAGAAGGCCGAGGCAGTACTGTCACAAGTTCAAGGCCAAGAGCCTGAGACCCTGTCTCACCAAACAACAAATAGGGGCTGGCCGGATGGCTCAGTCGATAAAGGCACTTGCTGCCAAGACAGACATGCAGAGTTCAGAGCCTGGCCCCCGCACAGTGGAAGGAGAACTGACTCTTGCCACTTGTCCTCTGACCTCTACACATGCCCTGCGGTACACAGGCACCTAAATGCAACAAACAAGCGTTCTAAGCAAACCAGAGCCAGGTGTGCAGTGCACACCTCTGCTCCAGCACTCAGGACACCAACACAGGTAGATCGAGAGGTCAAGTCCAGTCTCGGCTGCACAGAAAGACTGTCTCAACATCAAAACCTTCAGCACACCTAGCCGAGGAGACCGGCATAAAGTGTTTGCCAAGCATGAGGCTCTAAACTCTATTACTAACACTGCAAAAACACAATAAAAAAAAAAATCCAGTTTTTCTGTCTTTTTTTTTCCCTTCCCAGAGCTGAGATCAACCCAGGTCTTCACAAATGCTAGGTCAGTGCCTGTTTTGGTTTGGCTTTTGTTGTTGTTGTTGTTGTTGTTGTTTTGTATTGTGTTGTTTTTGAAACAGGGTTTTTCTGTGTAGCCCTGGCTGTCCTGGAACTCCCTCCATAGACCGGTTGGTGGCTGGTCAGGAGGTGGTGTCACTTCAGGAGTTAGCATAAACAGCCAATAGCTCTTAGCTCTGGTAAGTAATGGATGCATTTAAAGTTGGATGTGCAAGAGCATGGACACTAAACGGTCACATAAAGTGCTGTGTGAATTTATGGTCAGGCTGCCTGGCAGTTGTCAGGATGCAGAATAAGTCAGGGCCTTACTTGTTGTCCATCTTGATAGCTGTCTATACTTAGCGTCTGTGTAGCCATCATGGTTGATGAGAGTTCACTTCAGACATCAGATCATCTTGAGTGAGAAGCGAATGGTGTCTAGGGGAAGAGAGCAGAGAGCACCGGTTAACACTGCCTCGACAGGCCCTGTCTTTCATCCCACAGCACCATGTAATGTCTAAAAACCATACTTCTACAGGGAGAGGGCAATCCCTTAACTCTAAGCAAACCCTCCGTGGAACACTACACTTGCTTAGCAGCCACTCATCTTACTGTGCTGGGCCCCAACCCGCTAGTATATGGTCAACCACACCCTTTATCCCCTAACAAGGAGCCAGTAAATTCCTCCACATAAAAGGCATTGGGTAGGGTCCCGGGACAATCATAAACACTGGAGTCAGCCTAGAGAGGCCCAGCCCTCCTTGAGTATATGACAATGGGGGGCAGAATAGGAGACAGTAGGAGAGACACCAGGGGCACCACAAGACAGGAGCATGAGGAGAAAAGGAAGGTATGGAGGGGTTCCCAGGATGTGTGGGCAGAGCAGGGCTCCCCAGGGAAGGGCCATCTAAGAAAGGCTGGATGACCTGCTGAGAGCAGAGGGAAAAGAAAAAGGAAACAGCGAGGGCAAGGTGAAAACAATGAGCCCCGTAGGACAGTCAACACCCGACAGATCTGTGTGTAGACAAGTAAGTAAGCAGTGGGCGTTGCTCAGCGGAGGTAGAAACCTTCAGACAGGGCTGCAATGACGGCCAGGGTCTGACAAGCACGGGAGGGGGACCGGCTGATGCAGTGCAACAGCACAGGGTCAGCCCCAGCTGGCCTGGACCAGCAAGCTGGAGCTTGCCTAGTCACTCCAAGGCCAAGGATATGGCTTGTTCTGCACTAGCACAAGCAACTAAGGGTCACCAAAGGAAGCACAGTTATACTCGATACTGTGCAAAACAGAAGCAGATACAGCCCCGAGCAGGGCAAGCCAAGGGCAAGAATGAGCAGCATACCTTGAGATAGCTCAAAGAAGGGTGAGGTGTTTTGCCCTAAAGCAATGTAGTGGTAGCAAGAGCTAGGCCACCTCTTGAGCACATGGTAGCCCCTGGGGGTTCTTACATGATGCTCACTTTACATCTGAGAAGTCAGAATAATGGGGCCAAGGCCACATGGTTGATTAAACATGAGCTAGATACATCTCAGCAGCTTCGCTCTGAGGCTGTCCTCAGGTACCAGAGCTTTTCACAGGCCCAGGACCTAACACTAGGGGAAGGAACTAATACGTAAATTCACTGGACGCTATGAGGACAGATAGCTTGGGCACAGACACAAATTACTGACAAAGCGGCCAGTCAGTGTCAGGAGTGATGAGGTACAGGGTCCAGGTTGAGATGGAGGATGATTATGGGAGCAGACACCTTAGAGGAGGGTCTGCCTACTGAAGTGGTAGCAGGTCACCTACCACCCCTGTGAGAAGGAAGCCAGGAGACAAGATAGTTGAACGGAGGGAGTGGAGCAGACGGTAGGGATGTGTCTGGTCAGGGGAGTTTGTGGCTACAGTGAGGGCAGCAAGTCGGTGGATAGAAAGCAACAGCAGGTGTGAGCAGTGGGTGACTCACTCGCTGACCGCATGTACGGACCACAGTGAATGGCTGAGGGGCACAGGAACCAAGGTGGGGAGCTGTAGGCAGAAGAGTCAGAGACGGTGAGCCAGGAACCTGCAGGTGGACTAAGGGAGCAGGGATGGGTCCGAGCTTCCCACCTGAGCACCTGGAAGAACAGAGCCGTGGGTCCCGAGGTGAGCAAACAGCTAAGAACAGCTCCGTGGCTTGGGAGGGAGACAAAGCAGGACATCTCAGGCTGCAGACGGGTCTCAAGATACCTTCCCGGAAACTGAGCAGAGGAGCCTGGGCTGGAATCACTTGGTCATCATCAGGGTACAGGGGGTACACATGGAGATAAGCCGAGTCCTCCACAAGACACGTCCCACTCTAACACCCAGCACCTAAGCATGGACCAGATTTAGAAACAGGGTCTTACAGATGGAATGCCACTGAACTTGGGATGGAGAAACTGATTGTCTAGATAAGAGGAGAGAGAAAGATTTGAGACACACTAAGAGGCTCACCATGGCAAGATGGCGGTACACACTGAAGTGGAAGCCTATGTACTGCTCCGGTCACCAGAAGCTGCAAGAGGGAAGGACTGACACCAGAGCCTTCAGAGGGAGAGTAGTCTTGTCTACACCTTGACCACGGGCTCTAGGACCATGAGAGAGCCCATTTCCGGGGGTGGGAGGGTGGTGGTGGTGAGTTTAGTAGACCAGCTTGTGGTCATTTGGCACCGCAGCCCGAGAGAGCAAATGCACGTAACACACGATATGAAGCTAAGGGACTGAAGAGACCAAAAGGAAGACAGAAGACAGTGTGGGAGGGGACAACCTGGAGGTCAGAGGATAAGAGGGCACAGTATGATGTGAGAATCAGAATAGAACTGCTTACTCGACATAAGACAGGGGGCCATGGTGGGGGAGTGCCAACCATGTTAAGAACTTCCTCAGGATCAGGAAGAGGAGGACTGAGTCAACAGCTGGTAAGCAGAAGGACTGTGGGGGACAAAAAAGGAACCATGGCCCCCAAACCCTACCATCATAGCACCATGTTCCTATGAGCTGTCTGTACTGGGAGGGGGAGGAAAACACTTTAAAGGAGCAGTGTACGAACAACCACTCAGAAGACAGGGTGAGTGCACTGTGGCAACTAAGTTAAATATTCTTGTCTTGGGGTTGGGGATTTGGCTCAGTGGTAGAGCGCTTGCCTAGCAAGCGCAAGGTCCTGGGTTTGGTCCCCAGCTCCGAAAAAAAAAATATTCTTGTCTTTTCCTTTGGTGACAAGGTCTCACTGTGTAGCCCAGGCTATCCTAGAACCCACTATGTAGACCAGGCTGGCTTCAAACTCAGAGACTCATCTGCCTCTGCCTCCCAAGTGCTGGGATTAAAGTCATATGCAGTTATGCCTGGCTTCCAAGTTGAATCTAAAATGCTGTTACGTCTGTTAAATCTGTGTTCCACCTATCCCCGGACCCCGTTCTTGAGACAGAGACCCACAGGCCTGCAGCTTGCTCCAGAGCATCTCTCACTGTCCTTGGCTGTGGTCACTCTGGCTATCTTCCAGCTCTGGCTTCTCCCTCAGCTCCAGCACAGCACAGTCCCCTCCGGCTTCCATCTCTGCAGCTTCCACCTGCCTGCCAGAGCCTGAGTCCCGCCCTGCTCCAAACCTGGCTTTCTACAATGCAAATCTGGGCACATGACTATTGCCTCTACCCAAGCCCATCCCCAGCCATCAGTCCACCCCACCTTCCTTCTCGTCTCCAAGGGCACACACCCTTGAACCCACCACCCTGTCTTCATTCTCTCCCCAGTGGTGGAGTGTCCTACCTCCCCACCCCCCAGCAGCTCTGCCCACCCTCTCTTCCATTCTGTGTGCATGGCTGGCTATGAGCTCTACCATCCATCCCACCTTCCTCCTGGGTTTTGTCTAAGAAGCCAGAAGCCCACATGGAGGCTGGGGACTGAATGAGGGTCTTCGACCATCAGTCAGCTGGGGGTGTAAGTCTCTGAAGGTCTGAGATACTTAAGCCATACAAGTATCGCTCTTAATGATTAATTATCTTACGGTAGAGCTGGAGATTTGCCTTAGCAGTTAAGAGCACTGACTGCTCTTCCAGAGGTCCTGAGTTCAAATCCCAGCAACCACATGGTGGCTCACAGCCATCTGTAATGGGATCCGATGCCCTCTTCTGGTGTGTCTGAAGACAATGATAGTATATTCACATACATACATAAAATAAAATCTCTAAAAAGTTTATCTTAGTGTGTGTATGTGCCTGTGTGAGTTTATGTGTACCATGTAGAGGCCAGAGGACACAACCTCAGGGAATAGAGCTGTAGCTGTCACGTGGGGACTGGGGACCGAGCAGGTCCCCTGCAAGCTCTTAATCATTTACAATCCTTATAAAATTTTGTTGTTGTTTTTGAAATAGGGTTTCTCTCCATAGTTCTCGCTGTCCCGGAACTCAGAGATCTGCCCAACTTTGCCTCCTGTATACTAGGATTGAAGGTGTGTGCCGCCATACCCAACCTCTTCTAAAAGTATTTTAAACAACTTGCTTTCCAGAAATAGCTAGAGTCACTGGACTCCCTTTCCCCGGCCATGCTGGGTGAAGAGGGGCTCGGCTGTGGATGGCACTGTATCTTCCAGGGTAGTCAGCCCTCGAATCCACTGGTATATTGACAGTTCTCCTTCAAAATCAGGTCAGTCTGGAAGTGACTGCGTCACACAAATGGCTGGTGCTGCACTGCTTCCGGACAGCTCTCGATGGACACTTCCCATGCGTGGCAAGGGGGCCACTGCTGCGAGATAGTTTTCCACAAACGACTTTAAGTCTCACTGAGGAGGCTTCCTGGGCAAACCCGGCTAAAGACGATGGCCAGTGGACACGTGTGGGAAGCCAGGGACAGTGCAACAACCGAGACTTCGCCTCCCCATGCCTGTTCTCCAGAGCACATCATGTGTGCTTATGGCTGTACTCAGTGACACACCACTGGGTCACACTCCCTGGGTACACTGGGCCAGTATTTAGTACCTACAGTCGTCCCCAGTCTCACAGTCGCATAGCTCTTTTCCAGAGACACCTGTCTTTTATTGCATCATCCTGGGGGATCGGGATACGGGAGAACAGAGTGACCGAGAGACCTATCTCCCATCTGAACCCATGAATACACACCCACACATATGACGTATTTTCCCACTACCGTAGGGACGGAGGGAACATTGAAAGCGGAAAGGACAGGCATCCTCAGCCGACTGCGTGACTCTCACAACCCACACAGAGATCAGCTCTGCAATTGCTCTCAACTCCTCCAAGAACAGAATGGCCATTTCCTATAAACCCCTCTCACAATGCATGCCCAGCAGGCCCTGCACAAGTGTCTACACAGAGCTCCCTGGAGCAAACAAGTGACTGACAGACTGAGGGGCCTACTTTGGGCTAAGGTAGGGAACGACTGAATATGCTGGAGGCCTTTTAGTGTTTTGTTTTTGCTTTTTTAAGACCAGGAGATTCCAGTAGGTGAAGGGAAATACCAGAGCTCCCTACTAGAGCCAGGCTTCCCAGTGATGGGGAACAGAGGTGGGCTCAAGGCGCTCTACAGTGCTGTGGAAATGGAATGTGAGTGTGAGTGCGTGGTTTTAACACAGGGAAACACAGAAGTAGATATGCATGGGTGATATGCACCCACACATATCTGTTCCACCCACTGAAGGGACACAGTACCAACAGCAATGGTATATAACATGAGCCTAGACCTTATGCTCAAAAACGGAGGGAGGATACTTCAAACTTGCAGGAGCTTCCCTAGGCTGACTGGAATGAGAGGCTGTGGGGCACTCCTCCTGGCTCTGGCCAGGCTCCTCTGACCCCCAATGTGACAAATGCAAGATTTACAGGGCCCTTCACAGAGACTTGTACCCAGTGTTCAAAGGAAGGTCTAGGAGGCCGGGTGAAATGTGAAACTGAGCATTAACTGACATTAGATGGGAGGCCCTATATGTGGGAGACCGATGGTGCAGAATTTCTGTGGGGAAAGCTACAAGCAATGAATGGAGCCAGCTTAAGAATGAGGACTGCAAACAGCAGATCCAGTGGTGGAGTTGTGAAGTGGAAATGGAAGGGTGCTTTGGAAAGTCAGTTGGATGGTGTTTTGCTGGGGCAAACGTGTGAAAGTCGACACAGGTGTGAAAGGCTCAGGCAGACTCATGAAGGACTGTTTCCTGAAGCAGACACAGGAGAGAGGGTGTTCTGCTAAAACAAGCATGTGAAAGGACACGCGATGAAGGATTCTTTGCTAAGGACACGCACGTATTGGTCTGCCTTGCACTGCAGAGTTGAGCTGCATTTGTGGGGACTCCCTAGAGAGAAACTTCTGGTGGTGTGCCACTTCCACAGACTCAGGCTGATTGGCAGTGATGGCAGCTGAGGCAAGGCACATGGAGGACACGTGATGTTTGCAGGGTGTAAATAGAACTAAATGGCGTGATGAAGAGAGGGCTTGGCTTGCTTGTACAGCCAGCTGTGCAATACTTGTGGATTGAGTCTTGCTGATTTTTGCTTCCCTGAACTTCTCCTGGTGTCCCTCCAGCTCCCTCCTGCTGACTTGAGCAGAGGCAAAGGCCTTGCTGTCTCTGTTAGGTCAAGTCATCGTGTCACCTGACTCTACAAAACTGGGCTGCTGGTGTATCAGTGAGGTGTTTGCGAGTGGATCGAGCTGCCGCTGCCTGCTAATCTGTGAACTGAACTGCCGATTTCCAGACAACCCAGACAGGAGTTGCTCCAAAGAACCTTTCTAAATAGGTCCATTTCCCCCATATCCTTTCTTTCCCACTACCTCTGGTTGGGTGGTAGGCCAACAGGGAAGTTCAAGTGTTTAAGAACCATCATTAAAAATAAGATTTTAATAAGCGCAAGGTCCTGGGTTCGGTCCCCAGCTCCGAAAAAAAGAACAAAAAAAAAAAAAAAAAAAAAAGATTTAAAAAACTAAAGTTATAGAGCTGCCCAAGCCCTTTCAAGGGCCCATCAGGATACCAGGTGCCTAGGTATGGCACATGCCCTACAAGGTTTAATGTTTCTTAATGAGCTCTCATTCTTGCTTAGATTCCAAGTCTTTTTTTTTTTTTTTTTTTTTTTTTGGTTCTTTTTTTCCGGAGCTGGGGACCGAACCCAGGGCCTTGCGCTTCCTAGGTAAGCGCTCTACCACTGAGCTAAATCCCCAACCCCCTAAACCACTTCTCTTGATGAGTCGCTGATGAGCTCATTTCCTTCCAGGCACAAACTTCGGTGCATTCCAGACAGGAACTTTAGCTGCTTCTAGTCATCTACTATTCCCAACGCTGGGTACACAGCAGGAGCTCAATTATTTAGTTAAGTGACTCCTGAAGTCTGAACAATACAGGAATTACTTGTTCTACGAAAATTCCATAGAGCTCCCTCCTCTGTGCCTGGAGCCTGTTCAAGATGCTCTCTACCTGGAAGGTTAGCTCAAACCCTGCTTTCTTCATACATGACCCACAGCTCCCCAGAGGCAGTGCCATCGAGCAGCATGTGTGTTCCTTTTATTATTATACATACATGAATGTTTTGCCTGCATTCTGTGTACCATGTGTGTGCCCAATGCCTTCGGAAGTGAGAAGCGTGCACCAGATCCCACGAACTCCTACAGTTGTGAGCGGCCACACAGGTGCTGAGAACAGAACTCAGGTCATTTGGAAGAGCAGCCAGTGCCCCTAACCTCTGGGCCATCTCTCCAGCCCAATGTGATGTGCTCCTATTTGTCACCTTCAATCTACCTTCATATCTTTTTTGAAAGTATCTGTCTCTAATTTCTTCGTGATCAAATTTAACAAACACCAAATCAGATTTCCCCTCGTTGGATTACTTCAATCTGCTTATGCTCTTATTTTCCAGTAATACACTTGTGGATTTAGTTCCTCCAGAATACTGTCTGCTTTATCCTGGTGGTGAGGATGTATACTGTAGTTATTCATTTGTAAGACAGAAAACAGCTATAGTCGTTGTTTATTCAGAGTCAGAAAAAGAGTTCCGTTTTTTGAGACCAGGTCTGGGTAGCCCTAACTGGCCTGGAACTCACCATGTGTCTTGGTCTCAAACACTTAAGATCCTTTTGGCTTTGCTCGGTGAGTGCTGAGATTAAACCCCATTTCAAAGGGATAGTTTCTGAATCTCTTTTTTTGTTTCCTTTTATTGGATTTTTTAAATTTACATTTTAAATGTTATCCCCTATCCTGTGTTTCCCCTCCAGAAACTCTCTATCCCATCCCCCCTCCCCTTGCTTCTATGAGGATGCTCCATCACCCACCCACCCACTCCCTCCTATGTCCCCGCCCTGACAATCCCCTACACTGGGGCATCGAGCCTTGACAGGACCAAAGACCTCTTCTCCCATTGATGGCTGACAAGGCCATCCTCTGCTACATAGGCAGCTGGAGCCATGGGTCCCTCCCTGTTCTCTTGGATGGTGGTTTAGTCCCTGAGAGCTCTGGAATGTCTGGTTGGTTGATATTGTTGTTGTTCTCATGGAGTTGCAAACCCCTTCAGCTCCTTCAGTCCTTTCATTGGGGACCCCATTCTCAGTTCAATGTTTAGCTGCGAGCATCCATCCTTCAGCTCCTTCAGTCCTTTCACTGGGGACCCCATTCTCAGTTCAATGTTTAGCTGCGAGCATCCATCTCTGTATTTGTCATGCTCTGGCAGAGCCTCTCAGGAAACAGCTATATCAGGCTCCTGTCAGCAAGTACTTCTTGGGGTCTGCAATATTGTCTGGGTTTGGTGGCTGCATGTGGGATGGATCCCCAGGTGGGGCAGTCTCTGGATGGCCTTTCCTTCAGTCTCTGCTCCATACTCTGTATTTCTTTATTCTTTTTTTTTTCTTCTTTTTTTTTTTTTTTTTTTCGGAGCTGGGGATCAAACCCAGGGCCTAGCAAGCGCTCTACCACTGAGCCAAATCCCCAACCCCTCATACTCTGTATTTCTTCCTATAATTATTTTGTTCTTCCTTCTAAGGACTGAAGCATCCACACTTTGGTCATCTTTCTTTTTTTTTTTTTTTTTTTTGGAGCTGGGGACCGAACCCAGGGCCTTGCGCTTGCTAGGCAAGTGCTCTACCACTGAGCTAAATCCCCAGCGGTCATCTTTCTTCTTGAGCTTCATGTGGTCTGTGGATTGTATCATTGGGTAATCTGAGCTTTTGGACTAATATCCACTTATCAGTGAGTGCATGCCATGTGTGTTTTGTGATTGGGTTACCTCACTCAGGATGATAGTTTCTAGTTCCATCGATTTGCCTATGAATTTCATGAAGTCATTGTTTTTAATAGCTGAGTAGTACTCCATTGTGTAAATCAGTATTTACTGTATCCATTCCTCTGCTGAGGGACATCTGGGTTCTTTCCAGCTTCAGGCTAGTATAAATAAGGCTGCTATGAACATAGTGGAGCATGTGTCCTTGTTATATGCTGGAGCATCTTTTGGGTATATGTCTAGGACAGGTATAGCTGGGTCCTCAGGTAGCGTAGTACTATGTCCAATTTTCTGAGGAACCACCAGACTGATTTCCAGAGTGGTTGTACCAGCTTTCAATCTCTTTTTTTTTTTTTTTTTTTTTTTTTTTTGGTTCTTTTTTTCAGAGCTGGGGACCGAACCCAGGGTCTTGCGCTTCCTAGGCAAGCGCTCTACCACTGAGCTAAATCCCCAACCCCCAATCTCTTTATTCCAAGAAATACACAGAAGTTACACACACACACACACACACACACACACACACACACACACACACAAAGTTCCTACATAGGAATCTTTAGCTTCCCTTTCAAAGTTCTAACTAGGTTGTGTTACTGTGGTCTCAAATTCTCATTTATAGAATTGATTGTTCAAGTTTTTGAGACTAGCTCTTGTGACTGAAGAGAACTTTGAACCCCCAATGCGGCTTCTACTTCCTAGAACTGGAATCACAGGCAGACGTTACCATACCCAGTCTCTCTTCTCTCCATTTTAGGGGATGGGTCTGTTTTTTTAAGACAAGATTTCACTGTGTAGCCCAGGTTATCCTTGAACTTACAGCAATTCTCCTGCCTCTGCCTCATGACTGCTAAAAACCTGGCTAGGATTTAATTTTCTGAAACTTGAGATTTTTTTTTTTTTAATCCTAACACAGGGCTTATTTTGCTAAGTGTTTATGTGGTGAAGACAATTTACATTTTATTTATTAAACACAAATTTCTATCCATGTTTATTGGTTCGTTTGCCATATTGTTTAAATCCTCTGTATCAGCAGTTCTCAACGGTAGACAATTTTGGCACCCAGGGGACATCCAGCAATATCCAGAGATATTTCTGATTAGTGAAGCATGTGAGATCCTGACAGAGTGACCTGACTCATGTCCTTCCTGAAACTAACTCTCCCCCCCACCCCCACCTGGGAGACATCTGTCTGCCAGTGTATGTATGTTAGTATACTTGCTATAATCAGTTTGGGTAAAGATAATGAGACATAGAAAGTTTAACATTAGTACTGATACTCTGAGTGACACACAGTGGCCCCCAGGACTTTTCTGTCTAGTACTGACACTAGGAGTTTGTCTTGCCCAGCACTTGCTCCTGGTAGGCTGTGTTTCCACCCCTTATTTCCCTTCTACCTGTCAGTCGTAGCTGCCTTATATAGCCAGATCGTTCGGCCAGATGTCATCTTTCTGCTTGATTTGGAGCTTTATCAGATGAGAGACTGAGTCCCTTCAAACTAGTTGTGATTCCTGATGTTTTGGGCTTATGTCACCTGGTCTTATTTCCCAGTTCTCCTTTGTTAAAAAGTCTTTCTGGCTGGGCTTGGTGGAACACGATTTTAATTCCAATACTCAGGAGACAAAGGCAGGCAGATTTCTGGGAGTTTGAGGCCAGCCTGGTCTACAAAGCAAGTCCAGGACAGCCAGGGCTCTATTACACAAAAGAAACCTATCTCATAAAAAAACAAACTTTTTTCTGTCTGGTCATCCTGTATGTGTGGTATGGTCCCTGTCCTCGCCTATCTTCAGTTATCAACTGATTATTTTCACACTACACTAACTAAAGTCAATAGCAACCCTTCGATTCCAGTTGGTTTCCATAACAATCCTGTATTATCAGTTACACATAAACATGTTTATCAGGCAGGTGTACAGGTGCTCACCTGCATTCCCAGCTACCCAAGAAGCTGCTTCAGGTCAATCCCTCGTGCCCAGTTCAAGGTGAGCCTGGGCAACATGGGATGATGCTCAAGAGGACAGACGTCTGCTTCTCAGAATCTACATGGCAGATCACAATCATGTGTAACTCCACTTCCAGGGGATCCAGTGCTATCTTCTAACCTCCATAGGCCCCAGGCACATATGTGGTACACAAACATACATGTGGGGAAAAACACTCATACACATATCTTTTTAAAATATCCACTAAAATGTACAAGGGAACACAATTAAAAAAAAAAAAGTTGAATCAGGCTGGTCTCCAACACACATGCATGAATGCTCGCACGCTTGCTCTCGTTGCACTCCCTCCCCCGCACCTCTCTCTGATTGCCCCTTAGCTATAGGGTCATACAAATAGTCACAAAATAACTCCTAGCTCTTGGGCCACATAAACACAAACCACAGCTAACCAAGGAGAATCTAATCTCTCTCTCCCCACTGGGTTCTCTATGTAGCCCTAGCTGTTCTGGAATACTCAACTTCTCACCCACCTAAAATCTTTATCAACTCAGGTGGTGGCATCTCAGGTCACTGGGTAGCCCAGCTTCCTGTGGTCCTCTCCAGGATGCTGACACAGGACAGCTCCCCGTCCTGCCTGCTTTCAAAGGGAGCCCAATGACGGCAATCTGGAAATCTGCATGCTCTAGACGAGCCCAGTTCTAGTGTCTGCGGAAAGCAGACTCAGCACTAAAGACAGACAGGACAGCAGAAGGCGGCTGAAGACTGCACTCCAGTGTGTTAGGCTGTCTCCACATTTTCTTCTATTACTAATCCTCCTTACCAATTGATGGTCCTTGTCCCAACTAAACCTGCTTTTAATAGAAAGTGCCAGGACCCTAGGAAAACTGGCAAAGGTCTGTCTTCGAAAGGACACCTTCTCTAGGAGCTTTTTCAGGGCATTAGTCACCTAAGCACAAAGTCAAGGGAGTTTTGTTGTGTAAGAAATCTTAAGTGGGGGTTGGGGATTTAGCTCAGTGGTAGAGCGCTTGCCTAGGAAGCGCAAGGCCCTGGGTTCTGTCCCCAGCTCCGAAAAAAAGAACCAAAAAAAAAAAAAAAAAAAAGAAATCTTAAGTGGCCCTGGAGAGACAGCTCAGCAGTTAAGAACACTGACTGCTCTTCCAGAGGTCCTGAGTTCAATTCCCAGCAACCACATGGTGGCTCACAACCATCTGTAATGGGATCTGATGCCCTCTTCTGGTGTGTCTGAAGACAGCTACAGTGTATTTCATATACTTAAAATAAATCTAAAAAAAAAAAAAAAAATAGGGAGGGGTTAGGGGGATGTTGGCCTGGAAACTGGGAAAGGGAATAACAATGAAAATGTAAAGAAGAAATACCCGTTAATAAAGATGAAAAAAATGATAAAAAAAAAACAAACAAAAAACAAAAAACCCTAAAATAAATCAAGTCCCAAGTGACTAGGGCTCATAAATCACAAACAACCCTGGTTCTCATCCCCAGCACAGAAATGGCCAGTCAATGAGTAACTCGTTTGAAGGAAAACATCTGCCAAGAAATCGCTTTACTTTTCAAACAAAGCTTGAAAACATACCATTTAAAGCTTGACATCCAAATAAAGTCAGATATTAAATCGTATTAAAACAAAAGCTGTGCCAGGCACAGTGGCATGCTTGCAACCCCCAACTCAGACAGCTCAGCCAATGGGAGACTCAAGAATGGTTTGAGGCAAGCCTGGGCTACACAACAAATAAAAATGTACAGAATCCAACTAAAGACCTAACAAAACTCTAACGACAAAGGCCCTGTGTTAGTGTGAGGGTGAGTGCTGGCATGTATGTGACAGCTCGTGTATGCAGGTCAGTCATCTTCCACTCTGTCTGTGGCTGCATTGCCAGGCAGGCTGGCCCAGGGATTCTCGGTCTCTTTGCAGTCCACCTCACGGGAGTGCTAGGATTTACAGATGTGCTGCCACATCAGCCCCATGTGGGTTCCTGGGGGTCTGAGCTTGGGGTCTCACACGTGTGCAGCAAGCACTTACCTACTATCTCCTTGGCCCTAACAAAGGGCATTTTATGGGTTTTAGAATTTGTTTTGAGGCTGAGTCCAACCAACCTCAATACAAACTGCCACACAAAACTTGCATAGCTGTCCCCAGGACAAACTTTCTCCCTTGGGCACTGCCAGTGTTGCTCAGGGACACCGACAATGCATGGTAGAAAGAGGCCCCAGTGGGCCCTTCTTCCAGCAGCGGCTGCTTTCCATACCAGATTCCCTGTCAAGCCAGCTGGTACCATGTTGAGTGGATCAGAAGAAAGCCAGTTTTCAGACTGAAGACACAAAGTCAAAGGTTAGATGCTCAAAGGCCCTGATATGTCAGGCATAACCATAAGATATTAAAAAAAACCAAACTGTGACACTTAACACTGTTTTAAATTAATTTCTTTATTGTATGTGTGTACAATGTAATAGCTAGTGTGGACGTTAAAGGGAAGCTTGTAGAAATCATTTCTCTTCTTAAACCATGTGGGATCTGGGACTGAACTCAGCTTGTCAAGCTTGGGGACAACTTTTTTTACCTGCTGAGCCATTTCTCTGGCCCAACTTTAAATTTTTAAAGTAAGAAACATTAATGTTAACATGCATTTGCCAGACACAGAAATGCTTTTGACAATTTATATAAAATATATGCACATAAGCTTAAAGAATTTCTCCAAAGAAAACACACAAATGTCAAATAAACCCAACCTCACCAATCATTAGAAAATGCAATTAATACAATAAAGTGCCACCTCACATACAAGGACAACAATTTAAAAAACAACCACACAGAGAACTGATGCTGTAAGTGCAGCTCAGTGGTGGCGAGCCTGTCTGTTTACAAAGCTCTGGTCTACTGCCACAAAACAACCAAACACCCAAATGCCAGGATGGGGGGAATCTGGAAACCTTGAGTACAGCACTGGAAAAACAGCACAATGGCTCTTTAACCAATGTGTAACCAATGACATGTGGAAATCTACTCCCGAGACTGTATCAAACGCCCCAAAAGCAGAGCCCAGACATCCACACACTCGTGTACATGGCCACATTACCCACAATAGCCAAAACGCAGGCGGAACCAAAATTTCAGCAATGGTAGATGAACAAAATGCAGGGCATACATAGAATGGAACTTTGTTAGGCTTAAAAATATAGAAATGCGGGGTTGGGGATTTAGCTCAGTGGTAGAGCGCTTGCCTAGCAAGCTCAAGGCCCTGGGTTCGGTCCTCAGCTCCGGAAAAAAAAAATAGAAATGCAAACACAAGCTAAGATATTATGCAATTTTAGTGAAATTTAAGTGAAATGAGTCAACCACAAAAAGGAAAATTATTATTCCACTTACATGGGGTATCTAAAATCGGCACCTTTAGACATACAGAAAGGTGCTGGAAGAACATACGGAAAGGTGCTGGAAGAAAAAGAAGGGGCGTCTGATGTCTAAAAAGGCAGCTCGAGCACAGAGGTCAGTGTGCAGATGGTGATATGTAGGAAGACAGCGCTCAGAAGACTCATGTCCATGGCTAACAAAAGGGGAAAAGGCAAAAGTGAGGACTGAGAGAAGGTGAGGTGGAGCGGGGTGATGACCCGACAACATGGTGACTACAGAGGGAGCCCACTGGATTCCGTTGTCTTACCCCACTGAGCACATGTATAGTCAGCAGAGAAGGCTTACCTCTATCGGAAGGTGGGCCAAATAACTTATAGAGGCCTTTAGGTGACAGGATTACCCTGAGCCGAAATTACCTTATATACACAGAGCACTGACAACCCATGTCTACACTCAAGAGGGAAGAATGGCCTCGTGACTTTACCCATCAGGGTGACCACACTCTCTCATTCCAGAGAAAGGCCCAAGATGATAAAATCATCTGGAGTAGGGATGTTTGGAATCACATCAGGGCTTTGTAAAGCAAGAGCTCTATCAGTGAACTCTATCTCCTACCTTGTGGTTTTCAGGATTCTGCAGATGTTTTTCCTCACCCCCCACACCTCCCTGAAAATACTTGGAATAAGAAGCTACTCCATCTTCTTCCCATGATGCTGTCCCAAGAACCAAAGAACGTCAGAGAAACAGTTCTCAACCACAAGCCAGCCACCACACTGACTACACTGCCTGCCTTCTGGGGGAAATTCCCAGAAATAGCTGAACAGCAGGGGCTGTAGCAGGCGAGGTACCTAGCATCCTCTCAGTAATATAACACTTACCAGCCTTTGTGGCCAGGCCTGTGTCTGCTTTGCACCAAATGACCATCCAGTCCAGACTCTGTTCATTCTACCAATCAACTTTTTCTACACACAACATACTTCCACTCTAGACAAGACTGAAACAGAACTCAGACACTTGGTTTCAGCATAGCTATCTGGAAGCCTTACACACCAAAGGCTGTTGGCTAACCTCTCTTATCCTCCACCACAGTTAGACCACACCATGACATCAGGACATCAAATTCTCCTGACTGTTGTATGACTTGAATTACTTGTCACCTCTGCCAACAAAAAGCCAGATCATGAAGAAGGCCCTAACCATTCATTCATCCGTATTCCAACCAAAGACAGCTGAATGTACATGGGTTTCTAACAAGGACAGAAACTGACAAAAACAAAATTATCTACAGTAGCTTCAACCAGGAAGGCAATCAGATCAAGAGATGAGCAGGGCCAGTGTGAGGTATGTCTACAAAACATTTGAGTTGTCAAAGAATTCTCACCACAGTCCCAAAGGACTTAGAGGGCTCTCCTCAGACCAGCTGCACAGTGAGACTCTCCACACTTTGGCCCAATACTTTTCTTTTTAGACAGGGTTCTCTATGCACTCATGGCTATCTTGGGACTCACTCTATAGACCAGGCTAAAGAGATCTACCTGCCTCCGCCTCCTGAGTGCTGGGATTAGGGGGATGCCACTACCACCTCCCTGCTAGGTCAGATACTTTGAGAGCTATTTCAATATGATTGGTACTTTTTTTTACACTTTTTTTTTTTTTTTTTTTTTTGGTTCTTTTTTTCGGAGCTGGGGACCGACCCCAGGGCCTTGCGCTTCCTAGGTAAGCGCTCTACCACTGAGCTAAATCCCCAGCCCCGATTGGTACTTTTTTTGACCCTGGGAAAAGTTTCAGCTTCTGGATCCACACTTTGAACTTTGGCAAATCTCTTTTCCTCTCAACAGTTCTGGTTTTAACAACGCCAGGCCAAAGTCAAGCTTGTAACTGAATGTTACTACTCTTGTAGTGACTTTGTTTCCACAATTCACAATTCGGACTTCCTAAAGTTAGGATACAAGGCGACAGAACCGTTACTAAATGTAAACTGGAGGCCAGGCAACCTGCTGCCCCCTGAATCACAGAGACCGTTGTGGGGAACAAGCTATCTTTCCAGCCATGCTTCCTCTATTCTAAAGCACAGGGAAATCTCTTAAGAAGCATCAGCTGCTGGTGCCCTGGTGCCCAAGTTCGCCAGGAAGAACCGTGGGTTTCAACGGTACCTCACACAATGGTGGATCTAAGACTCGACGCGCTACTGCCAACGGGATGCCCCGCACACACAGGCCACAGGCTGGAAGGATTTGCAGACTCTTTTGCCTGCCTCACCTGGACATAGAATGAGCAACAAAAAGCGTGCTAGCAACGCGTTCCCGCCTCAGTCAGATCCTTCCCTGGAGTGTTTAGAGAAAGCTCATTTTTTTTCTAGCGCCAAGACAGGCGGCTTGCTTAGGGGCGTGTTCTTCCATCCTTTAGTGGAAAGCACCCACATCTTTAAAACAAAACAAAAAAAGCAAAACAAAAAAAAAACCAAAAAAACAAAAAAACCCAGTCACTTCTGGAAGAACCTTCCCTGTCGAGCCGACACCTACGTCTCAACTATCCAGAATCCCTGATGTGTGCTCAAACTTGGCCCCCGCGGCCCGCGCTCCCGGGTGGCACGGCGGGACCAACCGCGCAGGCCGCGGCCTCCGGAGCCTGAAGCCGCGACGTCGCCCGGCTCGGTGCTCCTAGCTGCACAGCTTCCCTTTACAGAAACACACGGAGCAGGCACAGCGGGACAAACACTCCCCAAGAAGCTCTTCCCAACGGGCGGTGGACACGCGCGACACGCTGTCACCGTCCGCGGACTCCCGGGGGAAGCCTCACACCGGCTCGGGCCGCCCCTTAGGGCCACCGACCCCGCCGCCATCTTCCTGCCGCGCCGCCCCCGGCCCTCGGCCCGCCGCCGCGCGCCCCCGCCGGCCCGCGCGCCCCCGCAGCCCGCGAGCCGCGCTCCGTGAGCGACGGTTAGGCGCGCGCCTCGAGCGGGCCCAGCGCGGAGGCCCTGCCGCCTTCGAGAAATT
Source organism: Rattus norvegicus (assembly GCF_021556685.1). NCBI lineage: Eukaryota > Metazoa > Chordata > Mammalia > Rodentia > Muridae > Rattus > Rattus norvegicus. The sequence continues at coordinate 10,431,921 of NC_141553.1, read as the reverse complement.
TCCGCGCCCCTGAACCCACACTGGAAAAACAAGCCGGGCGCGCCCCCGCGCCGCGGCCTCAGCGCCCCCTCCCCCATCGACGCACCCCTCCCCCGCCCCCGCCCCCGCCCCGGGCGCGGGTCAAGTGGGGCCCCGGGCACCGCCCGCCCGACCGCCCGCCTGGCCCGCGGCGGAAGAGGCAGTGGCGGAGGCGGCGGCAGCGGCGGCCTCGGCCGGTGTGATTGATAGGGACGGCGGCGGCGAGAGCGGCGGCGGCGGCGGCGGCGGAGCGGTTGAGTGACAGCTTACCTGGGTGCCAATCTTCATCACACTGACAAGCGGCTGCAGCAATCGGGACCCGCAGTGCCGCGCCCGCGTCCAACCGTCACGCCGACGCCGGGCCACGCGACACAGCCTCGCTCAATGGGAGGAGGGCGACGCCGACGCGCGCCGCATCAATATTCACCGCGGGGGCGGGGCCTGCCGGCCCCGGGCCCCGCCCCCGCCCAGCGCGACGGCGGGCAGGGGGCGGGGCGGGCGGGGCGGGGGCGAGGCAGGGGGCGGGGAGGGCCCAGGAGGGGCGGGGCAGAGGCCGGTCCCGCCCCGCGGCGCGCACTCAGCCTGGCCCCACCCAGTGGCCCAGCCCCGGCGCCAGTAGCAGCCTGCCCCGCCCCAGAGGCAGAGCTTACATTTCAGGACCATGCAGTGGGTGTGGCCTAGAGGGCTACAGACCACGCCTTCTCTGCTCACTCCTCTGCTCCCTCCCTTCGGGAAAAGGTTTGTGGAGCTGGGTGGAACCATCTGCAGCTCGGGCGGGGAGTACGGGCTGTACCATCTGAGGACCTTCTACTCAAGGCCTCCCGGCTCCAGCTCTTCGTCCTGACCGGCGCCTTGCAATCAAGGTTCTGGAGCTAGGGTAGGCGCGCGGCGAGGGAGGGAGAGAGGAAGGGGTAGTCATTCACCTTTGAAGACTGGAGGACAGAGCGCCTGAGATGTCTGCCCTGGAACCTGACCATGGAACTGACCACTGACCGTGAAGTGACTGAGGTCTGACATCTGGTCCGTTAGGACTTCAGGACAAAAAAAAAAATGAGCCTTTTCTCAGGAGGAGTGGACAATGTCTCTAGTTGGAGCTTTGCCTAGCCAGATCATCTGCAGCAGCGTACCCCGGGACACGTGGCTTCCCTGATAGCTGTAAAGACAGAGCGATGGAAGCCCTCAGTTTGCCTGGCTTGTCTAAGTTCACTCGTTTTATGCAGTGGCCACCTGAGTGTGTTATGGGTACTTTGCATCCGCGCACAGCTTAGCGGTTCTGATGACCCTACACTCCTCAGGAGGAACCTTGTACACCAGGACTGATAGCTGAAGTCCCTCCTGTGTCCTCAGGGCCCCACAGACACCCCCAGGGCATCCCTCTCTTTGTAGCTACAGTTCAGTTCAGCACAGAACCCCCGTGGAAGGAGAGACCAACTAACAACATTTGTGTGGTATGCACAAACATTTACACACATACAATAGCAACGACAATAATAATTAAAATTTGAAAAACTGGTTTTTGGGGCTGGAGATAGGGCTCAGTTGATAAGCATACACAAAACCCTAGGTTGGCTCCCCAACAACAAGGTATGGTGACACATGCCTGTCACCCCAGCACGTAGGTAGTGGAAGCAGAAAGATCAGCAGTTCAAAGTCATTTTTTTAAGATTTATTTATTATATATAAGTACACCTCAGAAGAGGGCATCAGAGCTCATTACAGATGGTTGTGAGCCACCATGTGGTTGCTGGGATTTGAACTCAGGACCTCTGGAAGAGCAGTCAGTGCTCTTAACCACTGAGCCACCTCTCCAGCCCTCAAAGTCATTCTTATCTACCTTCTGAGGTCCTGGCCAGCATGGAATACATAGGGACCATGTCTCCAAAAACAAAGTTATTAAGAATTGCAAGGGATCGGGGCTGGGGATTTAGCTCAGTGGTAGAGCACTTACCTAGGAAGCGCAAGGCCCTGGGTTCGGTCCCCAGCTCCGAAAGAAAAGGAAAGAAAAAAAAAAAACAAAAAAACAAAACACTAACCAAAACAACCTGGGAGAGGGGAGAGGAAAGGGCTCATTTGGTTTTTATTTCCACATTACAGCCTGTCATTGAGGGACCTTAAGGCAAGAACTGAAGCAGAAACCATAAAGGGCTGTCACTCCTCTCCATGGTGTGACCAGCGTGTTTTCTTATACAACTCTGGACCACCCGACAAGCACCTGCCACATCGGTCAGGGTCATTAGATCATCAAACCATAGGCCACCGGAATCCTTTGCTTCTCTCAAACCCTGTGAAGCCACACAGGACCTCCTCTGAGGGCAGAGATCCAGGGTGGCTTCTAAGGAAAGAATAATATACATTTAACTCTATTTATGGTCCATTCTGCGACTTTACAATGCCCATTAAAACTTCATTATAGGGGCTGGAGAAATGGCTCTGGGGTCCTCCAAGGGATTCCACATCCTTCTCAGGCATCTGCGGGTACCCAGATAAATAAAAATAAATTATTTTAAAAGCCCCAGCGCTATTTATTCTAAGGACCATGTTTCCGAGCACGAAGGGAAAAGACACACATACAGTAACCATCAGCAGAAATTCAAGAGGATTCTTTCCCGTTTTTAAAAGGAATAATCCTGGGAACATAAGTTTGCAACCTGTTCTTCCCCGACTCAAGAAGCACCCGGACATGACCTCACTTGGGAACCTAAAAATTTATCATGTCTCTGATTTTATTTATCCCGTTTCTGATTTTACCCCAACTGTCACTGACAGAAAAGAGGATTTTAGTCCTCTGAGCGTAGGTGCTCGTGAACACATATCTGCAGGTATAACAGAGGAAGGGGGTGGGGCGGATAGCCACCTGCACTGAGTGTACAGCAGCCACATCGGGCAGTAAGAAAGGATTGACGGGATCGGAGCCAGGCAGGTGGTAGTGTGTTCAATGAAAAACCAAGGGAAGGGCAGAATTGACAAAGGCAGCAGCTTGAAGGGCTGAGCTTCCGCTCTGGCCCAGCCAGGGCTCAGGCTTGCAGGGGACCTCACAGAAAAAGATACATATGGTGGTCCCTGACCACCAGGGCTTCGGTGTGCATATCAGCCTAGCAACGGTCAGATGGACACAAGCAGTCGTGGGCTAGAGAAGAAGGACTTTGGGTGTCCTTAAGGGATCTGGGGATCTGGAAGGAGGGCTATGATGAATGAGTAGAGCTTGCCATGATGTAGGGTACTTGTAATCCCAGCTACTCAAGAGGCTGAGTCCGGAAGATTGGGAGTTCGGATCCGGCCTGGGCGATTTTAGCAAGACACCTACCTCTGTCCCTTGTCTCAGAATCAACCAGCTAAGCACGGTGTTGCCTATCTGTAATCCTAGCACTCGGTGATGGAGGCAGGAGGGTCAAAGGTCAAGAATGTCCTTGGCTACATATCGAGTTCCAAGCCAGCCAGCAGGGCCTATATGAGGCACTGTCTCTGAAGGATGAGAAGTAAGGGAAAAACCCGAAACAACCAGATAAGTCGGTTATAACGTGTAGGTTCTATTGGAGTTGTTCCTTTTTCTGTTTTAATTTTATCTTCGTGTGCATAGTGTGTAGTATCTGAGCTTGTGTGCATGGGCACATGTATGTGTGTGGGTGCGTGAGGTGTGTAGATCAAGGGGCTAACATTGGCTGTCTTCCTCAGTCAGTCTCCACCCTAGTTTTTTGAGTCAAAATCTCTCACTGGACCTATACTACCTGCCAATTGGGTCATCCCCCTGTCTCTACCTTCCCAGCTCTGGGATTATAGGTATGTAAACCTGTCTGGGGCTTTTCACGTGAGTGGTAAGGATCAAAGTCAGACCCTCCATCTCTCTAGGCTCTAAAGTGTTTCTCTTTTTTTTTTTTTTTTTTTGGTTCTTTTTTTCCGGAGCTGGGGACCGAACCCAGGGCCTTGCGCTTCCTAGGTAAGCGCTCTACCACTGAGCTAAATCCCCAGCCCCATCCCAATCTCTTTATACCGGGAATATAAAGTTTCCCAGAGATACCATAACTGACCGAATGATTTAACATCTGAGGAGGCCAGAAGGGCCTCAAGGTTCAGTCAGGAATGCCCTCCCTGACAAGGCTCTGGAGGGTCTGCTCCCTGAACCACAGCTTCTCTCAAGGTTTCTGACAGGAGTGGGTGCTCTCTGGTCCCCAAATGCTTTGTCCTGTCCTTACCTCTCCTGCTCTTTTGTAAGGACACAGGCCAGACTGCATCAGTGTCCACCTGAGGATCTCATTTTAACTTGGCGATAGACACTACTAACAAAACCTGCCCTGGCCTTGTCTTCCTTGCCCCTAAGAACCATTTGCTAACCACTTTAGTATATGACCTGTGTTGTGGTTTGCCCTGGAGTCCCCAAGGACGGCTGCCTAGTCACCTACTCAGGACTCAAGTGACTTCATCAGAACCTTCCCCCCCATTTAATTTGTAAAATACAGGTGAGGGCTGGTACAGGATAGAACGAGGCCTGTCACTGGATGAGAAGGAAGGATGGGTGGGAGAAAAGTTCGAAGCAAGAGGAGGAGACGGGAATGGAAAGGCAGAAGAGAGAGGAGGGAGGGCTGAAGAAATGGCTCAGCAATTAAGAGCACTGACTGCAAAAAAAAAAAAAAAAGAGCACTGACTGCTCTTCCAGAGGTCCTGAGTTCAATTCCCACCAACCACATGGTGGCTCAAAACCATCTGTAATGGGATCCGATGTCCTCTTTGGTGTGTCTGCAGTTAGCGACAGTGTACTCAGATACATGAAATAAATAAAATAAATCTTTAAAAAAAAGAGAGAGAGAGACAGAGAGGAGGGAGAGGGACATTAAGATTCCACTCTGTGTATTTACAGGTTGTTATGAATATTCTTAAGGGATGGATGTGTACAGGGCTTTGTACGTTCAGGTAGGCAATTATATCTATCAGAGATATATCACAATAACCCTGGATCAGAGGTTATTGTGTTGTGTGTTCTTTCTTGTGGCGATTTAAGTGTAAGAGAGAGTGCAGTGTCTGGGACACTGAGCCGCCACGGAATTAGGATGTATATTTCTGCCATGGTGTCAGCCTGCCTTGGGGACTGGATGGGTAGAGAGATTGTTGCCAAGCTCAGAGAGAAGCCTTCCGCAGATTGAAATGGGATGGAACAAAGCCAGTGAGAGGCTTTGCTGACTGAGATTAAGATATCGAGCAGAGGGGTTGGGGATTTAGCTCAGTGGTAGAGCACTTCACTAGCAAGCACAAGGCCCTGGGTTCAGTCCCCAGCTCCAAAAAAAAAAAAAAAAAAAAAAAAAAGACATTTTATTTTTTATGATTTTACAATAGACCTGAATGTTTGTGACCGTTGAGGAAGCTTTGGGAGAACACTGTTGAACATAGCAGACCTGTGCTAGCCCAAAAGCTAAAACTGCCCTCAAAGAACATCTGAGACCTATAGAAGAGACCCTTCCACCCGCTAACCTGCCCAACTCAAGTCCCCACCAGTGTAGACCATTGGTGAATGCACAGGTCTTATGACTGTCCTCTGTTTGGGTGACCTCTTCCACCATGTGCCATGTCATTGAGTACGGTCTGAATCTGTGTCCCTGGGCCACTGTTCTCAGATTTGACTCAAAATGAACCCTCTCTTATTTTAGAATGACAGCTACGTCTCTCATCAACAATTACCCAAAACGTCCATTTTTGGCTTCGTCCTGGTTCCTAGCATCTGTATAGTTTCCTAGGTAACAAGCCCTGGAAAGTACTTCTTGTTATCTTAGGGTTACTATCGCTGTGATAAAACACCATGACCAAAGCAACATGAGGGGAAATAGTTTATTTGGCCTACTCTTCCCATCACTGTTGATCTCTGACAGGACAGGAGCTCAAACAGGGCAGGAACCAGGAGGCAGGAGCTGATGCAGAGGCCACAGAGGGGTGCTGCTTACTGGCTTGCTTCTCATGATTTCCTCAGCCTGCTTTCTTATAGAACCCAGGACTTCCAGCCCAAAAATAGCATAGTGGGCTGGGCTCTCCCCCAATCAAACACTCATTAAGAAAATGCCCGGGGGCTGGAGAGATGGCTCAGTGGTTAAGAGCACTGATTGCTCTTCCAGAGGTCCTGAGTTCAAATCCCAGCAACCACATGGTGGCTCACAACCATCTGTAATGGGATCTGTTGCCCTCTTCTGGTCTGTCTGAAGACAGTTATGGTGTACTTATATATAATAAGTAAATAAGTCTTAAAAAAAAAAAAAAAAGAAAATGCCCGGGTTGGGGATTTAGCTCAGTGGTAGAGCACTTGCCTAGCAAGCACAAGGCCCTGGGTTCGGTCCCCAGCTCTGGAAAAAAAAAAAAAAGAAAAGAAAAGAAAAGAAGAAAATGCCCAACAGGCTAGCCTACAGCCTGATCTTATGAAGGCATTGTCTCAGTTGAGTTTCTCTCCCCTCTGAGAGCTTTCGCTTGTGTCAAGTTGATTTAAAACTAGTCAGTGCGGGGCTGGGGATTTAGCTCAGTGGTAGAGCGCTTGCCTAGGAAGCGCAAGGCCCTGGGTTCGGTCCCCAGCTCCGAAAAAAAGAACCAAAAAAAAAACCAAAAAACTAGTCAGTGCATTTGTTTTGATACTTGGTCTCCAGCCCTGGCCCCTGGCCCAGAGTTCCTGAGCCCTTGAGTTTTGCTGGGAGATGGAAGGACCTTTTGTCTTAATGAGACAACTTTTGATGTCTCCTAAATTTGGGAAGACTACCCAAAAGACAAGCTCTGATCAGGAGCCTGGAGCCTTCTGCCCCACCTCTTCCTCTGAGAAGCAGAGTGTAGTGGTTTGAATGAGACATGTGCCCCATAGTCTCAGACATTCGAACACTTAGTCCCCGGTTGGTGGTTCCATTTGTGGAGGTTAAGGTACGGCCTTGCTGGAAAAAGTCCATCACTGAGTGGGAGGCTGGAGGTGTTTGAGATTAAAAAACAAAACAAAGGGTTGGGGATTTAGCTCAGTGGTAGAGCATTTGCCTAGCAAGCGCAAGGCTGTGGAGTTCGGGTCCTCATCTCCAAAAACAAAACAAAACAAAAACAAAAACAAACACCTCATGTGGGTCCCACTTGACCCCCTCTGACTTTGTTCATGTGGCTGAAGATATGAGCTCTCAGCTTCCTGCTGTAGCCACCACGCCTGCTTCTTGCTGCCCTGCTGTCTTAGTTAGGGTTTCATTGCTGTGAACAGACACCATGACCAAGGCGACCCTTAGGGGAAGAAAACATTTCATTGAGGCTGGCTTACAGTTTGAGAGGTTCAGTCCATTATCATCAGAACTGGAAGCATGGCAGCGTGCAGGCAGACACGGTGCTGGAGGAGCCAAGAGTTCTACACCTTGATCGATTGAAGGCAAGAAGGAGGAGAGAGGGGGCTGGGGATTTAGCTCAGTGGTAGAGCGCTTACCTAGGAAGCGCAAGGCCCTGGGTTCAGTCCCCAGCTCCGAAAAAAAGAACCAAAAAAAAAAAAAAAGAAGGAGGAGAGAGACTATCTTTCCACACTGGGCAGAGCCTGAGCACTGGCAGACCTCAAAGCCCACCTCCACAGTAACACACTTCAAGACCTCCACGAGGCCACACCTACTTCAAGAAGGCCACGCCTCAGGGTTGGGGATTTAGCTCAGTAGTAGAGCGCTTGCCTAGCAAGCACAAGGCCCTGGGTTCGGTCCCCAGCTCCGGGAAAAAAAAAAAGAAAAGAAAAAAAAGGCCACACCTCCTCACAGTGCCACTCTGCATAGGTCACTCATTCAAACACCATGAGTCTATGGGGACCAAATATATTCAAACCATTACGCATGCCCTTACTACTATTGATGGCGCGCTCTCATGCCTCTGAAGCTGCCTTGCTCATGATTTTATATCAGAGTAACAGAGAAGTAACCAACAGAGAGGAACTGTAGGATTCAGAGAACTTCCAGGTGTGAGAATTGTGGAGGGCAGGGCCGGCTAAGAGCATGACAGCCTTCCCCTCCGCCTCAGAACTTCTGCCGCATACTCGGTCCTAAGTTACTCCCTTGAAAATAAAAAAATAGGGGTTGGGGATTTAGCTCAGTGGTAGAGCGCTTGCCTAGCAAGCTCAAGGCCCTGGGTTCGGTCCCCAGCTCCGGAAAAAAAAAAAAAAAGAAAAGAAAAAAATAAATATATAAGTAAAATGTCTTGCGGAGTTCTACAAACCTAGCAAGTGACAAAATATACTCAGAGGAATTCAAATTCAAGGCATAACCCCCCCCCCCCCCAGTTTATAGCAAATCTGTCCAAAGCAGCGATACCAGCCAGGACCTGAAGCTGTCGTCTGAGGGGGTCCATCCTATGGGAGTCAAGTCCTGGCCTGTGGGATCTGATGTTCCAGGTGGAGCTGTGGTTGAGTGAAGCTTCCACCCGGGGATTGATATGAGGGGAGAAACCCACCAGGTTAAGACCACACTCTGTAGCAGAGGTAGAGAAAACAGATTGTTTTGTTCTCTTGGGCGCTCCCTACCATGTAATAATCAATCCACACAATTGGGAAACCTGGACCTGGTGCGTGATGGAGTTCCAACCTGGACATAGGTTTCCTGGAGGTACCAGATCCTTGCTGCGTGATGATTCTCTCAGCTGTCCACTTCCCCACCTCCACAACCCAATTAAACGTGATCCCATGGCTCAGTTCATGACTGGCTAAAAGGTTGTCTATGTGGTGGGCTCAGATCGGGACGCCGGAGTGACACAGTGTACCACGGCATTTCTCAGTGGTAACTGCTAAGGTTTGGAGTCCTCAGTCATGTGTGGAAGGCTTGGTCACACCAGTTTATGCTGTTACCGGGAGGGGATGGAGCCTTTAATAGATAGAGCCGTCTAGGGGTAGGACGTTAGCTCACTGGAGACCTGCCTTTAATGAGTACATTGGGAAATCAGTCCTTCTTCTCTCTTGCTTCCTGGATGCTTTGTGAGGAGTATCCCCCGACATAGGCTGTTACCTTAATGTGCTGCTTCGATACAGACCCAATGGAACCGAGCTGCTAGACCACAGGTCAGAACCTTCAAAACAATAAGTCTTTTAAACCCCGATTCTTAAGTCAATAATCTTAGGGATCTTGTGGTAGTAACTTACACAGACACTCAAAACCTGCTCATCGGCAAAATGTTTGCCGAGGGCTCACCCTGGAGGAACTGTGTTGGTGTCACGACTCCCCTAAAAACAAGGCATTGTCCCTAAGAGTGTAAGCAGAGAGTGACTCAGAACTGCGAGGGTCTGGCTTCCAGGGTTGCTGGTTTTACTCTGACAGCTTGAAGCTTTGGATCATTTCCAGATGCAAAGCCTTTGTCCCACGCCTGCCCCACAACAGCTGTGTTTCTGGTGCAGCATCCTACAGCCCTGGGGTCATATGGGCCCTGTAGATGCAGGGCCAGAAGCTGGCTTTTTATACCCGTACTGCTCGGTATGGCGGTAGGGTGGTGACACCGTGGAATAGACAGACCCAATCCCCCAGGCCCCAAGTGGCCATGTTACACTGTGCCCGTGGCCACCCTGCATTCTTGGGAAGCAGCACCAACGTGTGTAGCCGGTTGTAGCTTCTTCAGTTTCTCCTCAGAGTTGGCCAGCTTCCAAATTAGATCCACAGACGCAAGGGTTGCCAACATTTTTGTAAAGTGTTGTTTTATCCTGTCTGGGCCAGAGTCTTGCTGTGTGGCCCAAGCTAGCTTTCAACTTGGCAATTTTTCCCCTTTGGACTCCCTAATGTTGGGATGACAGGGGTGACCCTCCAGGCCCAGGGCTGTAAATCCTCCTTCAATGAAGTTGGGGCAGCATCTTCTTCATCCTGATACCCAGGGTGGGGCTGACGGCAGGTCGGCTGTGCTCAGCTCGGTCTCCCAAAGGAGCCAATATGCTGAACCAAGATTCTCTTTGTTGTTTGCTATGGAGATTGAGCCACTGTAAACCCTTCTCAAAGCCTTCCGGCTTCTTTCAAGACTTTCCGAGAGGTAGCTTTCCTTTTGAAGGCTAGAGGCTATACCATTACTGGGCAGATCCCTCTGGGCTAATTCATTCATCAGCCTTGGGGCATTTGGGTGGCTCCCAGATTTTTGCAATTGCGAATAGGGCTTTTCGGATGATGGGTGTGCTGGGCTACGTTTTTAAGTCTTTAAAAATTTATATATTTTTTGTTTCGAATTATGTACAAGGATTTGTGCGCATGAATGCGGTGATCCAGGGAAGCTCTCCCTGGAGCTGGGGCTACCCTGGAGTGTGAGTCACTTGATACAGGTCTTGCAGAAGAACAGTACATGCTAACTCTCTGGCCCTCTTTATGTTGTTTGCGTGTTCTATAAATACGGTCTCATGTAAGGCTGGTCTTGACCTTATCGTGTAGCTGAGGTTAGCCCTGCATCCAGCTCTAAGATGTTGGGATGACAGGTGTGTTTCACCATACCCTGTTTCCTAAATCCATTGTTTAATCTGTCTGGAGCAGCCCCCATCCTGTTCTCCACAGCAGCTGTGAGGTTTTGCATCCCCACCAGCTGCACATGAGGGCTGGAGCCTCTCCATATCCTACCCTCCCCACCTCCCCCTGTGTGTGTGTGTGTGTGTGTGTGTGTGTGTGTGTGTGTGTAGGCATGTCTCTCTGTGTGTTTAGATGTGTGTAGGCGTGTATCTCTCTTTCTCTTTCTGCTTCTCTCTGTCTCTCTGTGTATGTCTTTCTTTCTCTGTCTCTCTCTGTGTGTTTCTTTCTGTTTCTGTGTCTCTGTCCTTTTCTCTTTCTGTCTTTCTCTGTCTCTCTGTTTTTCTCTCTCTCACTGTCTCTCTGACTTTCTGTGTCTGTTTCTGTCTGTGTGTCTCTCTGTGTGTGTCTCTCTCTGTCTCTCTCTGTGTCTCTGTGTGTGTGTGTGTGTGTGTGTGTCTCTGTCTCTGTCTCTTTCTCTTTCCCCCTTGCTCTTGGTATGTATAACCACGCCGATGCTTCTGTGGCCGTAGCACTGATGTCTAAGATCACATAGATTCCAATTTTCTACCACCCTTTCCCCCTCCCCCACTTCACCTCCTGGGATTTTCAAGAAGCCCAGCTGATGCCATGGAGTCTCCTAAACAGAGAGAATTAGGAAGACTAAATTCTCCTGAGTGGTTAGTTCAGGATCATCTGGTTATACTACAGAACACTCCCAGCTGGAGCCTGGGCTACCCTTCTTCCCAGCGAGCTGGCTTCCGGCTCAGGCAAGCATCCCTCTCCCAAAACTGAAACAGCACTAGAAAACAGAACAACAAAGGAAACCAAAGCAGAAAGTGTTTCAAAAGACTTTTATCAATCTACTTAAATTACAATAAAAATCTATGTCACTTGCGATAGCCTGAACATTTAAGAAAATATTTCCCCCAAACAAAGGCTAGACAACCGGGAGGGTGACATTTGCAAATCCTTTCAACATCTGGCTTAATTGAGGACAGCCAGATTGTGCCTATCTGCTTCTGCATCCAGCGAGCCGTGATGTATAACCCTGGCCAACGTGCATGGAGCAATGAGGCCCCGCAGACAGCAAGGATGCAGTGAAGGATTTAGGTTCCCTTTGCAGATGCTCTGCCAGACTCCATGTGCTTGTTCCTGGCAGGGCTGGGCCATTGGCGGCTAGATTTAGATTCAGTGTGGGATGCCGCATTGATGAACTAAAAGCCAGCACTGCACGGGCTTGTCTGGAAGCATCGCTCCATGTGGGATTCTGCAACGGGACATTTGGAAAGCATCAGTTCGTGGATTGTTCTGATGCGTCCAACGTTGGTCGTTTTCACTAGGTCAAACAACACCCTGGTTGTTGGTACCCCTGCCTGCCTTGTAAGAGTTGGCACCAGAAAGCGATCGGGTTCACGCCACAGATATAAGTTCTCCGGGGTTTTTACTTTTGCTTGAAATTTTAGACTTTAGTCCTCACAACCAAAGGGTTTGATATTATCGGTGGTTGACATCACAGGCCCACCATGTCTTCAGTCTGGCCTTGTACTTCTGAGCTCAAGTAGTCTTCACCGCATTGGCCTCCAGAGTAGCCAGGATCCCAGTTGGTATGTACACTGGGACTGGCACTTTGCTGATTTGAAAGAAATCATCTGCCCTGGAGTCTAGGTAGCAAACGTTTGCAGTGCAAGCATGAGGACCTGAGTTTGGATCCCGAGCATGAGTGGACAAAACCAGGTGTGGTGGCACGTACCTGTGATGCCAGGGCTAGGGTGGGGGGAGCAAGTGACAGTTAGCTGCTGGGCTCTGGCCAAAACGGGAGCTCCAGATTAAATGAGAAGACACCGTCTCAGCGAAGAAGCCAAACCAAAATGGAGATTAAAAGAGACTAATACTGAACAAAGGTCCAGCCTCTGGCCTTTTCAGGCACCTGCGTGGGTGAGTACTTCCGGACAGACAGACTGACTGGCACTTGCACCCAGATGCTCGATGCTGAAGTTTTTTTCTCTGCATTGTGTGTCTGTGTTGTGGAGGCTTGAACTCAATGTCACGTGTCTTCTACTGCTCTCCTCCTCGGTTTTCTGGAACAAGGTCTCTCACTGACCCAGGACCTCACAGCTTTGGCTAGACTGTCTGGCCAGCGAGCTCTAGGGTCCATCTGTGTCCACCTACCCAGCACTGGGGTGACGTGTATATGTGTGACCACACCCGGCTTTCACACGGGTGCTAGGGATTCAGACTCAGACCCTTGTGCTTGCTCAACAAGCACTTGATCCACTGATCCTTCTTCCTGGTCCCCATTTCTTTTTTTTTTTTTTTTTTTTTTGGTTCTTTTTTTCGGAGCTGGGGACCGAACCCAGGGCCTTGCGCTTCCTAAGTAAGCGCTCTACCACTGAGCTAAATCCCCAGCCCTCTGGTCCCCATTTCTTAAGCCTTGAATAACTGAGGTGTGTCAGTCAAATAATGCTCTCTCAAATAAAAAGAGTATTCAGCAAAAATAAATCCAGTAGGTCTAGGGGTGTGGCATGCACAGGAGTCCGGGGGTCTATTTCTGGCACAAAAAAAAAAAAAGAGGGGCTGGGGGTTGGGGATTTAGCTCAGTGGTAGAGCGCTTGCCTAGGAAGCGGAAGGCCCTGGGTTTGGTCCCCAGCTCCGAAAAAAAGAACCAAAAAAAAAAAAAAAGAAAAGAAAAGAGGGGCTGGAGAGATGGCTCAGTGGTTAGAGCACTGACTGCTCTTCCAGAGGTCTTGAGTTCAAATCCCAGCAACCACATGGTGGCTCACAACCATCTGTAATGAGATCCGACGCCCTCTTCTGCTGTGTCTGAAGACAGTGACAGTGGATTCATATACATAAAATAAAAAAGTGGATATATTTATTAACATGAACATGTGCACAGGAGTCATACAAAATATAAGGTCAGAGTTGGTCAGAGCACAAAGTTCTCTGGGCTCTGGGGGACCTGGTGACAAGCGATGAAAAGCAGGCGGCAGTTACGTCAGAACAAAGGCTTTCTTTTTGTTTTGTTTTGTTTTGTTTTGTTTTGTTTTTTCTTTTTTTTTTTTTCGGAGCTGGGGACCGAACCCAGGGCCTTGCGCTTGCTAGGCAAGCGCTCTACCACTGAGCTAAATCCCCAACCCCAACAAAGGCTTTCTTACAATCTGATGTCCCACGTTGTGCAGATTCATGACAGAGTCTCTATCTTGTTACCCCTCGTGTCCTAACTGTGCAGAAGGCTTACCATCCGGAGACATCAGAGAACATGATCCCTACTTCTGCAACTTGGTTCCAACCTCTCTCTCCCTCGTGGCACATCTTCCCTGATAGTGGTGTTCAGGGGGAGCCCAAGTCAACGGGAGAGCCCTGCTCACGTCCTAAGGCAACTAAGGCTTTGAGTGCTCTGCAAGCCAAGCACACTTCGGGACATTGTTTTGCAACAGTGAACACCGGGGCAGGCAGCTGCCAGGCTACCTCTAGATCAAGGCCACTGGGAGGCAGAGTTCCTCCCATCCTGCGCCCTGCAATTCCTCTTAATGCCTTAAACCAACTGACCGCGACCTGGCCACATCACCGAGGGCTGGCTGCTTTACCGATGTCTGATAATAACGTCAGCACCACTGGAACACGATGCCGCAGAAATAGCTCACGTCCTGACAGCTTGCCGATGGGACAGCAGCAAACCCCTCTGCTGGCGTTGTCTATCACCAACACACATTTGTTGTGATTGCAAGTAGGAGAGTCAAATTATTATCTTATTTTCTGTTTTCCTGTTAAGTTTTTTTTCCCTTTTTCTCATTCACCCCTGTCCTATTTTCTTCTCTCCTTCCTTCTCTCCCTCCTGTCCTTCCCCAATTCCTCTTTTCTTTTTTTTTAAAGATTTATTTATTATTATTATATTTATATAAGTACACAGGAGCTGTCCTCAGACACACCAGAAGAGAGCATCAGAGCCCATTACAGATGGTTGTGAGACACC